>NC_060273.1:28930529-29101599 GCF_021613505.1 Equus quagga | reverse complement strand
TTTGTGCGTAACACTCCCTGTGCTGTCTCCAACTTTGTGTGTAACACTCACTGTGGTATCTCTCTCTTCGTGTGTATCACTCCATGTGGCATCTGTGACTTCATGGGTCACACTTGCCCTAGTGTCTCTGACTTCATGTGTAACACTCCCCCATTGTCTTTTACTCATGTGTTACATTCCACGTGGCACTTCTTCCTTCGTGTGTAACACTTCCCTGTGGCATCTCAGAATTCATGTGCAACATTCCTCATGACGTCTCTGACTTTGTGTGTCACACTCAACCTGGCATCTTGGGCTTCGTGTGTAACACTCCCTGTGGCGTCTCTAACTTTGTGTCTCAAAATGCTGTTGTCTCTGATTTCATGTGTCTCTGTCGACCTGGCATTTTTGTCTCTGTGTTACACTCCCCATTGCGTCTCTGAGTTCGTGTCTCACAATCTCCCTGTTGTCTCTGATTTCAGGTGTCACACTCTGCCTGGCATCTTTGACTCTGTGAGCAACAATCCCTGTTGTGTCTCTGACTTTGTGTGTAACTGTCACCTTGTTGTCTCTGACTTCATGTGTAACACTCTGATTGACGTATCTGATTTCATGTGTCAAACTCCACCTGTTATCTCTGCCTTTATGTCTAACACTCCCCCATCAAACTCACCCTGGGGTGTCTAAATTCATTCACAATGCTCTCACTGGTGTCTCTGAGTTCATGTGAAACACTTACCCTGTTGTCTTTGACTTCGTGTTTCACACTCATGCTGGTGTCTCTGATTTTGTGCATAACACACC
The DNA here is from genome assembly GCF_021613505.1 of Equus quagga. Taxonomy (NCBI): domain Eukaryota; kingdom Metazoa; phylum Chordata; class Mammalia; order Perissodactyla; family Equidae; genus Equus; species Equus quagga. Next base: position 29,100,816 of record NC_060273.1, on the reverse strand, counting down.
CCCTGAACTCTCTGACATCTTGTGTAACACACCCCCTAGTGTACTTCACTTCATGTGCAACACTCCCTCGTGGCATCACACATTTCATGAGTCACTCTCCCCCAGGCCTCACTGACTTTGTCTGTCGCACTCCACTTGTGATCTCTAACTTGGTTTGTCACTGTATCCCTGGTTTCTTTGACTTCATTGGTAACACCTACCCTGGCGTCACTTACTTTGTATGTCACACTCCCTGTGGCATCTCTGACTTCATGTGCAACACACCACGTCCCATTTCTCCCTTCCTGTGTAATACTCTGCCATGGCGTCTCAGATTTCTTGTTTAAGACTCACACTGGCATCTCTGATTTCGTGTGTTACCATCCACCTAATGTCTCAAACTTCGTGTGTCACACTCCTTCTGGCATCTTGGACTTGGTGTGTAAACTCCCAGTGACACATCTGCCTTCATCTGTCACACTTCCTCTTTTGTCTCTGACTTAGTGTGTCACACTCACTGTAGCATCCCAGACTTTGTGTCCCACAATCCATTTTGTGTCTCTGCATTCGAGTGTAACACTACATGTGTCCTGTCTGATTTCATGTGTCACACTGCCCCTGTCATACCAGACTTCGTGTGTGCACTCCAAGTGTTGTCTCTGACTTTGTGTGTCATACTCTGCCTGGCATCCCTGACTTTGTGTATCACACTCTCATGGCATCTCTCGCTTTGTAACACTCCCACTGGCATAACTGACTTTGTGTGTAACACACCCCCAGGTGTCTCTGATTTCCTATGTAACACTACCCCTGTCATCTTTGATTTTGTGCATAACACTCCCACTGGTCTCTCTGACGTCCTGTGTAACACTACCCCTGTTGTCTTTGACTTTGTGCCTAACACTACCCCGTGGCATCTCTGACTTCGTATGTAACAGTCCCCCTGTTGCCTGTTACTTCATGTGTAAGTTCCCCCATCCTCTCTGACTTCATGCATAGCAACCCTCTGGTGTCTGTGACTTTGTGTGTATCACTCCCTGTGGCATCTCTGACTTTGTGTGTCCTACTTGACAGGTCATCTCTGAATTCATTTGTCATACACAAACCTTGGCATCTATGAGATCCTGCATAACACTCACCCTGGTGTCTCTGACTTCATGTGTAACAATCACCCATGGTGTCTTTGACTTTGGGTGCAAGACTGCCCAGGGCATCACTGACTACCTGTGTAAAATTCCCCCTGCCATCACTGACTTCGTGTGTCACACTCCACCTTTCATCTATGACTTCGTAGGTAACACTGCACGTGGCATCTCTGAATTGTTGAGTAATACCACCCCTGGTGTCTGTGAATTTGTGCATAACACTTCCCCTTGTGTCAGTGACTTCATGTGTAACACTGCCTCTGGCATCTCTTATCTCGTGTTTAACACAACTCCTAGCATGTCAAGACCATGTGTAATATATCCTATGGTATCTCTGACTTCATGTGTCACACTCCTCATATCGTCACTGAATTCATGCATAACACTCCCCCCCATTGTCTTTGATTTCTTGCATAACCCTCACTCGTGGTGTTTCTGACTCCATGTATCACTCTCTCCCTGGTGTCTTTGACTTCATGCATAGGACTCCCCCTAGTGTCTTTGACTTTGTTTCTAACACTCCCCCTGGCGTCTCTGACTTCGTGTTTAACACTCCACCTGTAGTCTCTGACTTTGTATGTCACATACCCCCTGGCATCTCTGACTTTGTGCATCACAATCCCCCTGCTGTGTATAACTTCAAGTGTTACACTCCCCCTGGTGTCTCTGACTTCATATGTAACTTTCACAGAGGCATCTCTCACTTCATCCATCAGACTTGATCTTTGTCTCTGACTTCGTGTGTCACACTCACCATGGCATGTCTCACTGCCTGTTTAACACTCTCCCTTGTGTCTTTCACTTCATGCCTAACACTCTGTTGTGGTGTCTGTGACTTCATGAGTCACTGTCCCCCTGTTGTCTTGGACTTCATGTGTAACACTTCACGTGACATTTCTGACTTCATGTGTCACAGTACCCTTGGCAACTATGACTTCATGTGTAACTCTCCCCCTTGGCATTTCTGAGTTCATCCATCACACTCTCCCTGTCCTCTCTGACTTCTTGTGTCACATATCAACTTGGGTCTCTGACTCCCTGTGCCATGCTCCCTCTGATGTCTCTGATTTCGTGGGTCAAAGTCCCTCCAGCATTGTGACTTCATGTGTCTAAATCTACCTGGTGTCTCTTTGTGTATCGCACTCCCTCTGTCATGTCTGACGTTGTCTGTAACACTCCTCATGTTGCCTCTAAGTTCGTGTGTCACACTTTCCCTTGCATCACTCACTTCGTGTGTCACACTCCCCATGGTGTCTCTAATTTCATGTGTAACACACTCCCTGGCATCATGGAATTCCTGTGTAACACTCCATGTGCCATCTCTGACTTCATGTGTAACACTCCTCCTGTTGACTCTGACTTCATTTTTAACATTTCCCCTGTCATCTCTGACTTTGTGCATGACCCTAGCCCTGTCATCTCTCACTTTGTTTGTCACACTCCCTCTGGCATCTCTTACTTCATGTCTCAAACTCCCCTGCCATCTATCACTTCGTGTGTAACACTCACACTGGAGTCTTGGGTTTGTCTATAACACTACCCCTGGCATCTCTGACTTCCTGTGTAACATTCCCTGATGCGTCTCTGACTTCGAGTGTGACATTTTAGCTTTCACCTTCAACTTCGTGTGTCTCACTCGGCTTGAGTCTCTGACTTCCTGCCTAACAATGCCCCTGGTGTCTCTGACTTCATGTGTAACAAATCCATGTGGCACATCTGACCTCCTGTGTCACACCCCAAATGTCATCTCTGACTTCAAGTGACAGACCCCCAACGTTGTCTGTGTCATTGTGTGATACAATATCCCTGTTGTCAGTGACATGATGTGTAACACAATCCCTTGTGTCTATGATTTCTTGTATAACACCACATGTGGCATATCTGACAGGGTGTGTAACACTCCCCCTGGCATCTCTGACTTTATGTGTAATAAACCACATGACATTTCTGCCTTCATTTGTAACACCCCTATGGCATCTCTGACACCACATATGATATTCCCAATTGTGTGTCAGACTTCATGCGTAACACATGCCATGGTGTCTCTGACTCATGTATAATGTATGTATAACACTCCCCCTGTAGTCTGTGACTTTGTCCATAACACTCCACCTGGCATCTATGACTTCATGCCTCACCCACCTCATGGCGTGTCTGACTTCATGTGTCACGCTCCCAATGTCGTCTCTATCATTGTGCATAACACTCTCCCTGTCATCTCTGACATCTTGAGTAACACTCCCCCTGGCATCTCTGACTTTGTGTGCCACACTCCAGATGTGTGTGTCATTGTGTGATACAATACCTCTGTCATCTCTGATATCGTGTGTAACACTTGCCTTGGTGTCTTTGACTTCATGGGTAACACTTCCCCTTGGCGTCTGTGACTTCATGTGTCACACTCCCCCTGGCGTCTCTTACTTCATGTGTAACACTCCCCATTGTATCTCTGAATTCCTGTGCCACACTCCACTGGGCATGCCTGACTTCATGTATCACACTTCCCTTGGGGTGTCAGACTACTTATTTAACCCTCCCATGCCATCACTTTCTTCAGGTGTCACACACCCCCGTGAGTCTCAGAGTCTGTGCGTCACACCTCCCTGGCCATCTATAACTTCGTGTATAACACTTCCCCTGGTGTTTATGGATTTGTGTGTAACACTCCCCGTGGCATCTCTGGCTTTGAGGTCCACAGTCGACCTTTCGTCTCTGACTTCATGTGCAACACACGCATTAGCGTATCTGACTTCATGTGTCACACTCTCAATGGCTTCTCTGACTTCATGTCTCACACTCCTCCTTTCACCTCTGACTTAGTGTGTAACACTCACCATGGCATCTCTGATTTCCTGTGTCACAATCTGCCTGTCAGGTCTAACTTCTTGTGTCACACTCCTACTGCTATCTCTGAGTTTGTAACACTGCCCATGACACCTCTGAATCATCTGTGAAACTTCCCCTGGCCTCTCTGACTTTGTGTGTCACAATCCCTCTGTGATCTCTGATTTCGTGTGTAACACACTCCCTAGTGTCTCTGACTTCCTGTGTAACACTACAACTTGTTTCTGACTTCATGCATAACAATCCCTCTGGCCTCTCAGACTTCATGTGTAACTCCCTGAGTAGTCTCAGATTTTGAGTGTAACACACCCCATGGTGTCTGTGATATCATATGTAACACTCCTTGTGGCATCACTGACTTTGTGTCACCATCCCCCCGGAGTGTCTGACTTCATGTGTAATACTGCACATGGTGTTTCTGCCTTGGACTGTAACAATCCCCTGTGGCCTCTCGGGCTTATTTTGTAACACTCACCCTGACGGCTCTGATTTCTGTGTCAAACACCTCCTGGCATCTCTGACTTCGAGTGTAACATTCAACATTGCATTTCAGACTTTGTGTCTTACATTACCCCTGGTGACTCTGACTTGTGTCACAATCCCCATGGTGTCTCTGACTTCATGTTTCACACTTCATCTTTGGTCTTCACTATGTGTGGCACACTCTGCATGGCATCTGTGACTTTGTGTTTCACACTCCCCCTGTCATCTCTCACTCTGGGCGTTAACAATCCCCATGTCTTCTCTGACATCTTGTGTCACATTCTACCTGGTGTCTCTGATTTGGGGTGTAACACTCCCACGGGAGTCTTTGCTTTCATGTGTTACATTTCCACTGGTGTCTCTGACTTTGTGTGTCAACCTGTTGGTGGGATCTCTGACTGCATCTGTCACACATACCATGATGTCTCTGACTTCGAGTATAACAGTACCCCTGGCATTTCTGAGTACGTGTGCCACAGTTCCCCTGGCTTTTCTGACTTCGTGTGTAACAGTCCCCCTGGTGTGTCTGTGCTCTTGTGTAACACTCTCCCTGGCACATCATACTTTGCCTGTAACACTCCACCTGTCACACATCCCCTGGCATCTGTGAGTTCGTGTGTCACTCTTCCCCTGGCATCTTTGACTTCGTGTATAACAATCTGCATACTATGTCTGACTTCGTGTGTCACACCATGCCTGGCTTCCCTGATCTATTGTATCACACTCCCACTTGCATCTCTGTCTTCATTTGTCAGAGTACCCATGGAGTCTCTGTTGTAGTGTGTAACACTCCACCTGCCCTCTCTGACTTCTTGTGTTTCTGGCTCTGTCTGTAACAATCTCCCTGCTGCCTCTGACATCATGTGTAACACCAAACGTGGCATCTCTGACTTTGCCTGTAACTCTCCTATGTGGTGTCTCTGAATTCGTGTATCACAGTCCACATTTCATCTGTGATTTCATGTGTAACACTCCTCCTGCTGACTCTGTGCTCTGGTATCACACTCCACCTCATGTAGCTGACTTCATGTGTAATACTCACCCTGGTATATCTGACATCATGTGTCACACTCCCCTTAGCATCTCAGACATCATGTGTAATACTCCACATGCTATATCTGATTTTGTATATAAACTCCTCCCTTGTCTCTGACTAATTGTGTAACACTCCTCATGGCATCTCTGACTTAATGTGTCACACTCCAACTGGCGTCTCTGACTTCGTTTGTCACAGTCCCCCTTGTGCCTCTAACTTCATCTGTCACTCTCCCCCTGGTGTCTTGGATTTCATGTGTAACACTCCACATTGTATCTCTGCCTTCGTGTGTCACAATCTTCCCATTGTCTTGGGCTGCATGTGTCATACACACCATGGCATCTCTGATTTCCTTTGTAACAGTCTATCATCTGTGACTTCATGTGTCACACTTCACCTTGGGTCTCTGACTTCGTGTGTAACACTCCATGTGGCATGTCTGAGTTCCTGTGTAGCACACTCCCTGGTGTCTCTGACATCTCATGTAACATTATCCCTTGTGTTTCTGACTTTGTGTGTCACACTACTTCTGCCATCTCAGACTTCATGTGTCACACTCCCCCTTTCATCTCTGAGTTCATGTTTACCATTCTACTTGGTATCTCTGACTTCATGTTTCACATCCCCCAAGCATCTTTGACTTTGTGTCTCATAATCCCCTGCGCCTCTGTGAGTTGATGTGTGACACTCCCTCTTCACCTCTGAATTGGTGTGTAATAGTCTCCCTCTTGTCATTGACTTCATGCATTGACATCTCTGACTTCGTGAGTAACATTCACCCTGGCATCTCTGACTTCGTGTTATACTACTCGTGGCATCTCTGATTTCGCATGTCACATTCCACCTGTCATCTATGACTTAGTCTTTAACACTCCTCCAGGGCTCTTTGACATTGTGTGTAACAAACCTGGTGACGTTTCTGCCTTTGTTTGTAACACACTCCTATGGTGTCTTTGACATTGAGTGTAACATGCCCCATGGGGTCTCTTACTTTGTGTGTAAAACTCACTCTTGTGTCTCTTATTTGTGTGTAACACTCCCCCTGTAGTTGGTGATTTCGTCTGTAACACTCCACCTTTCAGCTCTGACATCATTCATGACACTCTCCTTGGCGTCTCTAACTTTGTGTGTCACGATCTCTCTGGGTCTCTGACTTCGTGTGTCACAATCCTTCTGGCATCTCTGACTTCAGGTGTCACACTCACCCTGGTGTCTGTGACTTCATGTGTCAGAATCCCCCTGGCATCATGACTTCGTGTATAACAATCTCCATGTTGTCTATGACTTTATGTCCCACACTCTGCCTGGCATCCCTAATGTTGTGTCTCACACTCCCCCAGGTATCACTGACTCTGTGTGTCACGGTCCCACTGTTGTCTCTGCCTTTATGTGTTACCCTCCCTCATGGCGTCTCAGACATTGTGTGTCACACTCTGCTTGGCATCTCGAACTTCTCGTCTAACACTCCATGTGGTGTCTCTGATGTCGTGTGTAAACCTACCCTTTGTGTCTGTAACATCGTGTGTAACACTCCGTGTGGCGTCTCTAACTTTGTGTGGTACACTCCACTGGGTGGCTCTGACATCAGGTCTTACCCTCCAGTGGCTTTTCTGCCTTCGAGTCTCCCCACTGTGGCATCGTGGACTTTTTGAGTAACACTCACCATGGCAGCTCTGATTTTCTGTGTCATCTCCCAACGGCTTCTCTGACTTTGAGTTCAGTGCTCACTGTTGCATCTCTTATTCATGTGTCACAAACCACTAGCATCTCAGACTTCATGTGTCACAACCCCTTGGCCTATTTGACTACATGTGTCACAATCCCCAGAGTGGCTGTGACTTTGTGTGTCACACTACCCTGGGCATCTCTGACTTCATGTGTAACACTCCCCATTGTGTCTCTGAATTCCTGTGTCACATTCTGCATGGCATCCCTGACTTTATGTATCACACTTCCCCTGGTGTCTCTGACTTCTGGTGTAACTCACCACGTGGTCTCTCTGACTTCATGTGTCACACTCCCTCTGGTGTCTCTGAGTACGTGTGTCACAGTGCCACTGCCATCTGTAACTTCATGTGTAACACTCCCTCTGGCATCTCATACTTTCTTATAACACTTCCCCTGGCATCTTGGACTTTGTCTGTAACATTCTCTGTGGCGCATCTGACTTTGAGTGTCACACAGACTCATTGTCTCAGACTTCATATATCACACTCCCCATGGCTTCTCTGACATCCTGCATAACACTCCCTTGGTTTCTCTGACTTCTCAAGTAATACTCCCCCTGACTTCTATGACTTTGTGTGCTTCACTCACCTGTGGCATCTCTGACGTCGTGTGTAATCCTCACCAGGTGTCACTGACTTCATGTGTAACACTCCCCCTTGTGTCTCTGACATCGTGTGTCACAGTTCCCCTAGAGTCCTGACATCTTGTTTAACACTCCTTGTGGCCTCTCTGACTTCATATGTAACACTCCCCTTGGGTCTCTGTCTTGGTGTGTAACACTCTCTCTGGTTTCTCTGACATCGTGTGTAACACAAGACTTGGCATCTGTAACCTCATGTGTCACACTCCCTGCCATTTCAGCCTTCGTGTGTAACAATCACCCTTCATATATGACTACATTTGTAACACATATTGTGGTGTCTCTGACTTCGTGTGTAACACTCCATGTGGCCTCTCTTACCTCACGTGTAACAATCTCCCTACCATCTGTGACTTCTGTGTCACATGCCATACAGCATCTCTGAATTCGTGTGTAACTCTCCTACATGGCATATTTGAATTCGTGTATCACACTCCCTCGTCATCTCTGACATCATGTGTCTTCCTTATCACACTCCCCATGGTATCTGCGACTTTGTGTTTCACACTCCCACTGTCATCTCTGCATTCGTGTGTAACACTCCCACTGTCATCTGTGACATCCTGAGTCACACTCTACCTGGCATCTCTGACTTCATGTGGAAAACACCCCCATCATCTCTGAATTCTTGTGTAACACTCCCAATGGCGTCTCTTACTTCATGTTTCACAGTCACCCTGGCATCTAAAACTTCATGTGTAACACTCAATATAGCTTCTAAGACTTGCTCTGTAGTATTCACCCTGGAGTCTCTGACTCCCTGTGTAACACACACTCTGGTGTCTCTGACTTCATGTGTAACACTCCCCTGCATTTGTTTCACTTTGTGTGCTATACTCCCCTGTGGCATCTCACACTTCATTAGTCAAACTCCCTCAGGCATCACTGACTTTGTGAGTCACATTCCACCTGTGGTCTCTTACTTGGTTTGTCACTCTATCCCTGGTGTCCTTAACTTCATCTGTAACACTGCCTCTGGTGTCTCTTGCTACATGTGTTACACACCCTGTGGCGTCTCTGACTTTGGGTGTAAAACACCACATCCCGTTTCTTCCTTCATGTGTAACACTGCACCATGGCATCTCGGACTTATTGTGCAACATTCACACTGGCATCTCAGATTTCATGTGTCACTATCCGCCTGATGTCTCTATCTTCGTGTGTCACACTCCCTGTGGGGTTTCTGACTTTGTAACACTCCCTGTGGCACCTCTGCCTTTGTCTGTCACACTTCCTCTTTCATCTCTGACTTCGTGTGTCACACTCACTGTGGCATCTCTGACTTCGTCTGTCACGAGGACCCTGGTGTCTCTGACCTCCTGAATAATACAACGCCTGGTGTTTCTGACATTGTGCATCACACTCACCCTGGTGTCTCAGACTTCGTGTCTAACAATCCACATGGATTCTCAGTTTGCGCGTAACACTCCATGTGGCCTGTCTGACTTCGTGTGTCACAGCGCCCCTGGTATTTTTGAAGTTGTGGGTAGCACTCCACGTGGTGTCTCTGGTGTCGTATGTAACACCCCACCTTGCATCACTGACCTTTTGTATCATGCTCCTTTGGCACCTCTCACTTCGTGCATAAGACTCCCACTGGCATAACTGACTTCGTGTGTAACACACCCTCAGGTGTCTCTGAGTTCCTACATAACACTACCCTGTTGGCTCTGACTTCATACATAACACTCCCACTAGTCTCTCTGACATCCTGTGCAATACTACCCCTGGTGTTTTTGACCTCGTGCCTAACACTACCTTGTGGCATCTCTGACTTCATGTGTAAGTTCCCCCTGTCCTCTCTGACTTTGCGCATAACAATCCCTCTGGTTTCTCTGACTTCACATGTATCGCTCCCTTTGGCATCTTTGACTTTGTGTGTCACACTCAACCGGTCATCTCTGATTTCATTTGTCATACACTCCATTGCATCTATGACAGCCTGCATAACACTCACCCTGACATCTCTGAATTCAAGTGTATCAATCCCCCGTGGTGTCTCTGCCTTTGGGTTCAAGACTGCCCCAGGCATCACTGACTACCTGTGTAACACTCCCCCTGGTGTCTCTGACTTCATGTGTCACACTCCCCCAGCATCAGTGATCCGTGTGTCACACTCCCTCCCTCATCTCTGACTTTGTGCATAACACTCCCTTGTCCACTCTGACTTTGTGTGTAACAATTTCCCTTGGCGTCTCTGAATTCCTGTGTCACACACACTGTGACATCACTGACATTGTGTGTAACACTCCCACGTCCTCTCTGACTTCTTGTGAAACCCTCCCTCTGGTGTCTCTGACTTTGTGTTTCACACTCCCCCTGTCATCTTTGACTTCATGCATAACAATCCCCATGCTGTTTCTGACTTTGTGTGTCACACTGCACCTGGTGTCCCTGACTTCATGCATCACACTCCCCCTGGCATCTCTGACTTCTTACGTAACACAGCACATGGTGTCTCTGATTTTGTATGTCACACTCCCCCTGGTGTCCCTAAGGTCATGGGTCACACTGCCTCTGCCGTCTATAACTTCGTGTGTAACACTCCCTCTGGTGTCTCGTACTACTTGTGTAACACTTCCTCTTGCATCTCAGCCTTCATGTATAACATTCCCTGTTACATATCTGACTTTGAATGTCAAACAATCCTGTTGTCTCTGACTTCGTTTGTCACACTAACTGTAGTATCTCTGACATAGTGTGTCACACCCCCCATGGCATCTCTGACTTACTGCATTACACTCCAAGTGGTTTCTCTATTTTCCTAATACACCCCCTGACATCTCTGACTTCGTGTGTTACATTCCCTCTGGTGTCTCTAAGTTTGTGTGCCACACTGCCCCTGCCATGTATTACTTTGTGTAACACTCCCAATGGTGTCTCTGACTTCATGTGTAACTCCAAGCATGGTGCCTCTGACTTCATGTGTAACTCTACTACATTGTGTCTCTGAATTCATGTATCACATTCCCTAAGTCGTCTTTGATTTCATACGTAACACTCCTCCTGTTATCTCCCACTTCATGTGTCACACTCCACCTTGCGTCTTTGACTTTGGTCGTAATACTCCCCCTGGTGTCTTTGACATCGTGTGTCACGCTCCCCCTCCCATCTCTGAGTATGTGCACAACACCTCCTTTCATCTATATCTTAGTGTATAATACTCCATAGAAGTCTCTGACTTCCTGTGTCACAACCCCGTGGTGTCTCTGACTTCATGTGTAGCACTCCCACAGGCGTCACAGATTTCTTGTGTTACAGTCACCCTAGCATCTCTGAACTTGTGTCACGGTACCCCTGGCTTCTCTGACATCATGCCTAACACTCCACATGGACTCTCTGACATCATATGTAATACTCCCCATGCTGACTCTGACCTCATTTGGAACACTTAATGTAGCGTCTCTCATTTCATGTGTAACTCTCCACCATGGCATCTCTGAATTCATGTGTCACAATCCCCTTGTCATCTCTGTTTTAGTGCATAAAACTCCCTCTGTAGTCTCTGACTGCATGTGTCACACAACCCCCTGGCATCTGAGTCTATGTGTCACAATCCACGTAGTGTCAAGGACTTCATGTTTAACACTCCTCATGGCCTCTCTGACTTCATGTGTAACACACCATGGTATCTAAGACTTCGTGTGTAACATTCCAGGTGGGGTTTCTGTCCTCATGTGTAATACTCCCTCTGGTGTCTCTGACTTCATGTGCAACACTCCACGTAGCTTCAGTGATTTCATGTGTAGCACTCCCCTTGGCATCTCTGAATTCATGTGTAACACTCCACATGTCATTTCTGCCTTCATGTGTAACACTTCCCTGTGGCATCTTAGACATCTTCTGGGACACTCCAAATGTCTTCTCTGACTTCGTGTATCACACTCTGCCTGGCATCTAAGACTTTGTGTGTAACACTCCATGTGGCATCTCTGATTTAGTGTATAATTATCCCCCATGTGTCTTGGTTATCGTGTGTAACACTCAATGTGGCAACTCTGTCTTTGTGTGTTACACTCCCCCTGGCGTCTCTGACTTGATTTGTAACACTACACGTGGCATTTCTGCTTTTGAGTCTAACACTTCCCCATAGTGTCTCAGACTTCTTGTGTAACACTCACCATGTTGGCTCTGATTTCGTGTGTCAAACTCAGCCTGGCATCTCTGACTTCAAGTGTAACGCTCACCGTTGCATCTCTGAGTTCGTGTGTCACAATCCGCCTGGCTTTTGTAAGTTTCTGTGTCACAGTCCCTCTGGCATCTCTGAATTTTGGTGTAACAGTCCACATGGTGCCTCTGACTTTGTTTGTCACAGTTCCCCTGGCATCTTTGACTTCGTTTGTCACACTCCCCATGGCATCTGTTACTTCATCTGTCACAAACACCCTGGTATAGCTGCCTTCCTGGGTAACACTAACCCTGGTGTTTCTGACTTCCTGTGTCACACTCACCATGGCATCTCAGACTTTGTGTGTAACAATCCACCTGAAGTCTTTGAGTTGTGTTACACTCCAACTGGCATCTTTGACTTTGTCTCTAACATTGCACCTGGCTTCTCTGATTTCATGTGTAGCACTCCTCGTGGAGTCTCTGACTTCGTGTGTCACACTCCACCTGGTGTCCCTGACTTTGTTTATCACACTCCCCACTGCACCTCTGAATTTGTGTGTGTCACTTCCACTGGCGTAACTGACTTCATGTGTAACACATGCCCAGGGGTCTCTCAGTTCTTGCATAACACTACCTCTGCCATCTCAGACTCTGTGCATAATACTCCCACTTATCTCTTTGACATCCTGTGTGACACTCCCTCTCGTGTCTTTGAGATTGAGCATAACATTACCCTGTGGCATCTCTGAGTTCGTGGGTAAGAATCTCTCTGGCATCTCTGATACCACGTGCAAGGATCCCTGTGGCATCTCTGACTTTGTGTCACATTCGACTGGTCATCTCTGAATTCGTGTGTCAGACACTCCTTGGTGTCTCTGACATCCTGCATAAGCCTCATTCTGCTATCTCTGACTTTGTGTGTAACAACCCCCATGGTGTCTGACTTCAGGTGCAAGACTCCCCCAGGTCTCAATGACTCCCTGTATAATGCTACCCCTGGTGTCTCTGACTTCATGTTTCCCAGTGCCACTGAGTTCTCTGAAATAGTGTGTCACAATCCTCCTGTCAACTCTGACTTTGTGTGTAACATTCCCCCTGGTCTCGGTGACTTCATGTGTCACACTCCCTAGGTGTCTCTGACTTCGTGTGCAACACTGCATATATCATCTCTCACTTCATTTGTCACACTCCCCCTTTCACCTCTGACTTCATTGTAACATTCACCTTGACATCATTTACTTCATGCCTAACAGACCCGCATGGCATCCCTGACTTCATGTTTCACACTTCCTCTCTCATCTCTGTCTTTGTTCCTAACACTCCCCTTGGTGTTCTTGGCTTTGTCTATAACACTCCCCCGTGGTGTCTCTGACTTTGTTTGTAATGCTCCCACTGGTCTCTGTGACTTCATGTGTCAAACTCCCCCATCGTCCCTGACTTCGTTTGTCACTCTCCCAGTGGTCCATTGAGGTTTGTGTGTCACTCTCCACCTGGTAACTCTGACTTCATTGGGTAACACTCCCCTTTGTGTCTCTGACTTCGTGTGTTACAATCCCTCTGGCATCTCTGACTTCTTGTATAACACTCCACGTGGCCTGTCTGACATCGTGTGTCACACTGCCCATGGCATCTCTGACTCCGTGGGTCACAGTCCCCTTGATGTCTCTAACTTCATATATAATAGTCCCTTTGACTTTTCTGACTTCATGTGTAATACTCCCCTTGGTGTCTCTGACTTCACGTATAACACTCCCCAGTGGCTTCTCTGACTTTGTGTATAACATTCCCCCTGGCATCTCTGACTACTTGTGTCATACTCCTCCTGGTGTCCTTGACTTTGTGGGTAACACTCCCCATTACATCTGTGACTTTGTGCTTAACACACCCACTGGCATCTCTGACTTTGCCTGTAACGTGTCTCGCGGCTTCTCTGATTTCATGCATAATATTCCCCTGTCGTCTCTGACTTCATCCATCTAACACTCCCTCTGACATCTCTGACTTTGTGTGTAACAATCCCCCTTGTGTCTCTGAATTCTTAAGTAACACTCCACCCTGTCACCTCTGATTTCATGCTTGTCTCCTCTTGGAGCATCTAACTTCTTGTGTAACACTGCCCCTGCTTTCTCTGACCTTATGCATGACACTCTACCATGTCGTCTCTGACTCCCTGAGTAACACTCCCCTGTAGTGCCTTTAAATTCATGTGTAACACTCACCCCCTGGCTTCTCTGACTTTGTGAGTAACACTACACATGCTGTCTCTGACTTGATGTGTAAAACTTCCTGTGGAGTCTCTGACTTCATGCGTAACACATCTCGTGGTGTCTCTGACTTCGTGTGTAACATTCACCATGGCATCTCTGATTTCATACATAACACTCCCCCTTGTCTCTGACTTCGTGTGTAACACTCCCTCTAATGTCTTTGACTTTGTTCCTAACACTCTCCATGGGATCTCTGACATCGTGTGTAACACTCCAAATGGTGCCTTTGACTTCGTGTGTAACACTCCCCTTTGCCATGTCTGACTTCATGTGTCACACTATACTTGCCATCCTCGTGTTTGTGTGTCTCACTCCCCCTGTCATCTCTAACTTCAAGTGTCAACCTACCCTTGGTGATTTTGACTTGGTTTGTAACACTTCCCCTGCCCTCTCTGACTTTGTCTGTAAAATTCCGCCTGGTGTCTGTGAGTTCATATGTAACATTCAACGTGCCACTTCTCACCTTGTGTTTAACACATGCTGTGTTGTCTCTGACACCATATGTAACACTCCTACTGGTGTCTTTCACTTCGTGTGTCACACTATTTCATGGCATCTCAGATTTCATGAGGAACACTCCCCCTGGGGTCTCTTACTTCGTGTGTAACACTCCACCATGGTGCATCTGACTAGTAACACTCAACCTGTAGTGTTTGACTTGATGTGTTTCACTCCCAGTGGCATCTCTGATTTCATGTCACAATTTACCTGTTGTCTCTTTCTTCGTGTGTCACACTCCCCATGGCATCACTGACTTCATGCCTCACACTCCACCAGTAGTCTCTGACCCTGTGTATGACAATCCCCTTGGGATCACTGATTTCATGTGTCACACCCTCCCTTTGCCTCTGACTTTGTGTGTAACACTCCCCCTGGTGTCTTTGACTTCATACATAACCCTCCCCTGTGGCGTCTCTGAATTCATGTGTCACACTCCAACTGCTGTGTCTCACTGTGCGTGTAACACTCCACTTGGTGTCTCTGACTTCCTTGCACCACTCCTCCTGGTGTCTCTGACTTCTAATGTAACACTCCCCCTTCCGTCTCTGACATTGTGCATAACAATGTCCCTGGCATCTCTAATATCATGCAGGACACTCCCCATGGCATCTCTGACTTCAGATGTAATGTTCCTCCTGGTGTCTCTGAGTTCATGATTAACACACCCCCTTCCTTCTCTAACTTCATGCAAAACACTCCCCATGTTGACTCATTTCATGTGTGACAATTCCCTGTGGCATCTCTGATGTCATGTGTCACACTTCCCTTGAAATCTCTGACGTCGTGCTTAACCCTCCCAGTGGTCTGTCTGACTTCATGTGTAACACTCTGCCTGGTGTGTTTGACTTAGTGAGTAACACTCCCATGTCGCATCTATGACTTTATGAGTGGCACTTCCTCTGGAGTCTCTGACTTCATGTGTAACCATCCACCCTTAGTCTTTGACTTTATTTGTCACATGCCTCCTGATGTCTCTGACTTAATATTTCACTCTACTTCTGGTTTCTTTGAATTTGTTTGAAACAATCACCCTTTGTCTCTGACTTTGTGTGTAACACCCACTCTGTCATCTCTCACTTCAGGTGTCACACTTCCCCTGGTGTCTCTAACTTCATTTACAACCCTTCCACTGGCATCTCTAAATTCAAGTGTAACACTGCACGTGGCCTCTCTGACTTCGTGTGTCACACTCTGCCTGGCATCTTCGACTAAGTGTGTAACATTCACTGAAGTGTCTCAGACTTTCTGGGTACCAGTCACTATGGCACCTCTGAACTCATATGTCACACTTCTCTCTCACTTCATGTGTCATACTCTGGGTATCATCTCTGACTTCGTGTGTAACACACTCGCTAGTGTCTCTGACTTGCTTTGTAATATTACCCCTGGTCATTCTGACTTGTGTCACACAGCCCCCGGCTTCTCGGATTCTGTGTGTAACATTCCCCCTGTTACCTCTAACTTTGTTTCTCACACTCTGACTAGCATCCCTGACTCCAGTATCACACTACCCCTCTCATCTCTGACTTGTGTGTAACACACTCTGTGGTGTCACTGTTTCTCAGACTCTATGAATCACACTCACCCCGTTGTCTCTGACTTTGTGTGTCACACTGCACATTGGGTCTCTGATTTAGTGTGTCAAAATCCCCCCAACATCTCTGACATCTTGTGTCACACAGCCCCTGGTGTTGCAGAATTTGTGTGTAACAAATCAGGTAGTGTTTCAGGCATCATGTTAAACACTACCCCTGGTGTCTCTGACTTTGTATGTAACACTCTACGTGGCATTTCTTCCTTTATGTGTAACACTCCCCTGTGTCATGCCAGACTTTGTGTGAAATACTCCTCATGGCACCTCTGATTCAGGTGAACACTCCCTCTGGTGTCTCTGACTTCGTGTGTAACACACCAAGTGTCATCTCTGAATCATGTGGTACACACACCCTGGTGTCTCTGAATCCATGAGTAACACTCAATGTGGCCTTTCTGGCTTTGAGTATAAAACTCACCTTTGGAGACTCAGACTTCTTGTTTAACACACTGGTGTCCCTCACTTCCTGTGTAACACTCCATGTGTCATCTGTGACTTCGTGTATAATGCTCCCCTTGTCATCCCTCTCGGGGCCCTGGAGCCAGCTGAAGCCACAGCAGCAGAACCGGGAGAGCCATCCCCTGCTCCGGCTTCTGCAGGAGCCCTGGAGCCTGCTCAGGCCCCAGCCTTGGCCCGGGGAGAGCTCACTCTGCAACCTCCGTCAGCCCCAGCTCCTGACCCATCCCTTCTACCTTCTCCCTCACCACAACCTCCCTTCCTCTCCCCGGTTATCGTGTATGTCTGTTGGGCATTTTATTTTTTGCGGTTTTTTGTCTTTTTTTGGTTATTGTTCAAATTCTAGAATAAATTTATTTATATTTTAAGAAATCTGTGTTTTCTCCTTGTAAATTGTACAATTCCTGAGCATTAAGTACAGTCGCAATGCTCGGCCTCCATCACCACTGTCCAGTTGCTGAACATTCCCTTCACCAAAAGGGAACACTAATCCCAAAGTGCTCATTCCCCATTCCTCCCTCGCTCACTCCCTGGCAACCCCTACTCTGTGTTCTGGCAGGTTTTTAAAAATCTTTTCTGGATGTTTCCTACAAGTGGAATCATGCAATAGGTGGCCATCCTAGTCTGCTTACAAATTTTCAGAAGCTCTGATCGATTTTTCATTTCTCTTTCTACTTGCATAGCATTTTTGCTAGCTGATAGGAAAGTCCCAGATGGATTATGGATTAGATGCTTAAAATGAAGCCCTTTTAGTAAATATGTCATTATCTCAGGCTACAGACCATTGTTCTAAGGGGGTCACCAGAGCCACAAGCCACACAGGAAATGCCTGGTTCTTCCTGTGGCCAAAACAAAAACAAGAAAAATGGAGACAGTTGGAAAGAGAAACCACAAACTGGGAAGCATTCCTTATAAACCAAGGTCAGAGAAAGGTGAAACCTCCCTCTAGACCAAAAAAACTCTCAAAAGTCGTTGTTTTAAAAGGGACAGAGAGCAAACACACACTGTTGAGAATGTGGGGAAGCAGAGGTCCCCGCAGATCCCTGGAGAGCAGGGGGAAAGGACATAGTGTAGTCCTGGTTGTGCAGGGGGATATAGTTCTTGAGCTGGCTCTAACTCTGGCACTAGAGTTCCTGCTGGAGCTCTTGCTGTTTTTGGCTCTGATTCTGGAGCTGACTCGGGATCTAGTTCTGAAGCTGACTCTGAAGCTTGTGCTGACTCCTGAGGGGGTGTTGGAGTGGCTTTAGCTGTGGATCTGCTACCGGAGCTGGATGTAACCAGAGCACTAGTGTTACAGCTGGTGCTAGAAGTAGTGATGGATCTAGCTGTGAAACAGGTGGTGGAGTTGTCGCTGGTGTGACAGCTGGTGCTGGAGCTGGCTCTGGCTGTAGAGCCAGTGCTGGTTCTCATTCTGAAGATGGGCTGATCTTTTAAGCTGGCGTTTGAGCTGGCTCTGGCTTTGGAGTTGGCTCTAACTCTTGTTCTGGTGCTACATCTGGTTCTTGTGGTATAGCTGTATTGCCCATCCCAGCTCTAGCTTTGGAGCTGGGACTAAAACTGGTGGTGGAGCTGTTTGTAGCTCTGGCCCTGGAATTGGACTCAGGGCAGATTCTGGCACTGGAACAGATACAGGCATAGCAGTTGGTGATACAGCTGCCTCTCTCTCTGAAATTGGTGTTAGAGCTGCTACCATAGCACGCTCTAGCTCTGATGTGGAGCTAGAGCTGTTGCTGGAGCTGGTTCTTTCTCTGGAGCTGGCACTGGCTCTAAGTCTGCTACTGGGACCCAAGCCTGCTCCCACTCTGGCGCTGGTGCAAGAGCCAGCGCTTGTGGGGGCTCTAGCTCTGAAGCTGGGTCTAGAAGTGTTAATGAAGCAGGCTCTATACTTAGTGCTGACTCTAGCTCTGAAGTTGGTGCCAGGAATGGCTCTAATTCTGGAGTCAATGCTAGAGCTGATGCTGGAGCTGGCTCTTCCTTGGAACCTGCAACTGGCTTGAAGCTGGATCAAGCTGGTTCTCACTCTAAAGGGAGCACTAGGACTATTCCCAGGGCTGACCCAGGACATGGGGACAGAGCTGCCTCTATCTATGGAGTTGGTGCTACAGCTACTGTTCAAGCCTGCTCTAGCTCATGGCAGAACATCAGCTCTGACCCTGCAACTAGCATTGGAGCTGAAGGTGGAGCTGGCTCTATCTCAGGAGTTGATGCAAGTGTTGGATCTGGAGTTGGTTCCAACTGTGGACCTGACTCAAACCCTGGTGCTGAAGCTATTGGTAGAGCTGGTGTTGGAGGCAGCTCTGGCTGTGGAGCTGGTGCTGGCTCTAATTCTGGAGCTGGTAATAGAACTGGCTCTAGCAGAGGACTGAGTGCTGAAGCTGGTGCTCAAATTGGCCATGAGTCTGGAGCTTTGGTTGGAGCTGACTCTGGAGACCACTGAAGTACTTGAGTTTTTGCTGGAGCTGGTGTGAAATCTGGCTCTGGCTTTGGAGCTTGTGCTGGAGTAGGCTGCAGCTCTGGAGCTGGCACTGGGGCTTTCTCCAGCTTAGAATTGGGTGCTGGAGCTAGTTCTGGTGCTGACACTAGCTCTAGAGAAGGCTCTCACGCTATAGCTACCTGTAGTCCTAATGTGTCACCAGAGCTGGTGCTGGGGCAGGCTCCAGTTCAGTTCCTGTCATTACCTGTTCCTCTGGAATTTGTGTTGGGTCTGAGTCAAACTCTAGAGCTGGTGTTAGGGCTGGTGCTGGAGCTGACTCATAGGTTGATAATAGAGTTTCCCCTCTCTCTGCAGTTGGTGACAGAGCCGGTGATGAAGCTGGTTCTAGCTTTACAGCTGGTGCTAGAGCTAGTTCTGGAGCTGGTTGTAGTTCCAGGACTTTGACATGAGCTGATGTTGGAAGTAGTTCTGGCTCTGAGCTCATACTAGATTTGGTGATAGCGCTGGCACTAAATCTGGGAGTGGCACTGGAGCTTCAGCTCGGGAACTGCTGCAAGAGCTGGTGCTAGAGTTTGCTGTGTGTCTGCCTAGCTGTTTGACTTGTGCCAGAAGCAGCTCTAAGTCCAGATTTGGCATGAGAGCTGTTGTGAGATTTGGCACTCATGGTGGTGCTAGCTTTGGAGCTGGTGGTCATGCTGGTGCAGGAGTTGGCACTAGCTCTGGAGCTTGTTTCAGAGTTGGTACTGGTGCTGCAAGAGGACGAAAGTTCACCAATATGACTGCCTTTCCAAAACCACAAAACATCTTGCTGCCTCCAGAGAAGCCCCAGCCCTAGAACCCCACTCCAGGAAATCTTCCAGGACCATAGACTGTGTGTGTCTATCACATACTATTCTGTTCTTCTCTTCCTTATCTTCTTATCATGTAACATAACATGTAACAAAAGGTTGATCGATAACAGTTAACTTCACATAATAGTATTCAAGTGACTGAACAGCAAGGAAAAGAGTGAACTCACCCAAGGACTTTGCATCTGCCTTGGGGACAATATTTGTGTGTTTTGGGTTGTACACAGGACAGCTGTACTGTGTCAGGGGGAAGAATGACTTTCTTCCTGTCTTTACTGGGAGATTAATACAGCTAAAGGAGACGTGAGTGGATGTCAAGTTGAGGGAGCATGGGCTGTGATGGTCAGTCTTACATGTCCACCTGACCAGGCCACGGTGTGCTGCTGTTTAATCAAACTGGACATTTAGTCACATGTTGCTGCAAAGGCATTTTGCCGACGTGGTTAACAGGTGAAATTAGTTGACTTTAAGGAAAGGAGATGACTGTCCACAGTGTGGGTGGGCCTCATCAGTTGAAGGCCTTCAGAGCAAAACCTGACGTTTCCTGAAGAAGAAGATCTCCCTCTAGAACACAGCGACTAGAGACCTGGGGAGCTTCTAGTCTGCCAGCCTGGCCTGCAGACCATGGACTCGCCAGCCCACATGCTCACACAGGCAAGTATATTAAAGTCCGTCTCTCTCTCCACGTGCTTATACATACATCTGTGTATGTGAGCACGTGCACGTGAGTGTATATCCTGTTGCTTGTTTTCGGGAGAACCCTGACAAACACAACGCTGAAGTCCCTTTGTCCTTCCCTTTTCCACTTCAGAATCCCTGTCGTTCGAGGGCCTGAGAAACTCAGGGCCATAGGAAGTTTGCAGACGAAGTGTCTGTCCAATCCAGACCTTGTATTTCATGTCGGGTGATCCCAGCACCGCCGGGAAATTCTGGGAAAAGCCTGGCTGACCCTTTCCTGGCTGAAGACACACAAAGGACCTCAAAGGCCCCTTACCTGCAACAGGCCAAAATGAGGAACAGAAAGCTCACCCTCCTGAGGGCCAGCCGACAACATGGTCAGCACCCAGACTCCTGCAAGAGAAAAGCGATATACGAGGCCTCAGAAAATAAACCCCAAACAGTATTTTAAGAATGTGGACTTCCATGCCAGAAAGGGCTGTCGAGAATATGTCACATTTCCTTTAACACACTTCCTGGGGAAGTCAAGCTTTTGCCTGTCTGTTGTGACCCTTTGGCACTCGCACTTGATACATGCTCCTTCCTGCACGGTCCTCTCCTTTCATGCTAAATGTTTCCACTCTACAGTCAGTCAAGAGAAGAAAAATGATGGCCTGTGCAGGCTAAAGGGAGCCAGCGCACTCGGAAATCATCATGAGCATGTGAATTTCTGCCATCACTTGTTTGGAGTGGGGGCCGCCCCCAGCTACACAGCAGCCAGGCAAGGATAACCGGGAGCAAGAGGTCTAGATGACTCCTTCAACAGCTTTCAGCAAGGATTTGCTGGGTGGATTCTGATTTTCTTCCAGAGAGATCTGTGTGTTTATGTGAGGGAGAGAGATGGAGGGAGAGGGAAGGGAAGACAATTTCATGGTTTGAAAGCCGCTGTGAAAGCTGATTCCCACTAAGTGCAGAAAAGCCATTGGACAAAATCCAATGCCCTTTGTGATAAAAACACTCAGGACACTAGAAACACAAGGCAACTTCCTGAGCTTAATAAAGGGTATCTGTGAACAAGACAGAGCTCATGTACAGTATACTTCATGGGGAAAGACTGGAAACCTCGTCCCTGAGATCAGGAACAAGATAAGCAATGGTCGCTCTCATCAATTCTATTCTACATTTTACTGGAGGTTTTAGCCATGTCAATTTGGCAAGAAAATGAAATAAAAGGCATCTAGATTGAAGGGAATGTGGTAAAACTATCTCTGTTTGCAATTTCTTGGTCATGTATATAGAAAATCATACATAATTCACGGAAAAACTATTGAAACTAATAAATAAGTTCAGCAAGTTTGCAGGATACAAGATCAATTAAAAAAATCAATGGTATGGATTGTAAATTGGTGCAGCCACTATGGAAAATAGTATGGAGTTTCCTCAAAAAAATTAAAAACAGAACCACCATATGATCCAACAATTCCACTCCTGGATATTTATCCAAAGAAAACAAAAACAGTAAAAAAGATACGTGCACCCCCATGTTCGATATTTACAATAGCAAAGACACAGAAGCAACCTAAATGTCCATCGATGGATGAATGAGTAGATATTATCCAGCCATAAAAAGAAAGAAATCCTGCCATTTGTGACAACATGAGTGGAACTTGAAGGCATCTTGCTAAGTGAATTAAATCAGATTGAGAAAGAGAAATACTGTATGATCTTCCTTATATGCGGAATCTATAAGAAAAGAACACTTAGCTCATAGATACAGAGGACAGATTGGTGGTTGCCAGAGGCAGGGGTGGGGTTGGGCGAATAGGTGAAAGAGGTCAAACGTTACAAACTTCCAGTTATAAAATAAATAAGTCCTGGGGATGTAATGTACAGCATGGTAACTATAGTTAGCAATACTACATTGTATATTTGAAAGTTGCCAAGAGAGTAGATTTTAAAAGTTCTCATCACAAGAAAAATAATTGGTAACTTTGTGAGGTGATGGGTTTTTTTTTTTTTTGAGGAAGATTAGTTAGCCCTGACCTAACTGCTGCCAATCCTCCTCTTTTTGCTGAGGAAGACTGGCCCCGAGCTAACATCCGTGCCCATTTTCCTCTACTTTTTTTTTTTTGAGGAAGATTAGTTAGCCCTGAGCTAAATACTGCCAATCCTCCTCTTTTTGCTGAGGAAGACTGGCCCTGAGCTAACATCCATGACCATCTTCCTCTACTTTATATGTGGGATGCCTACTACAGCATGGCTTTTGCCAAACAGTGCCATGTCCGCACCAGGGATCTGAACGGGCAAACCCCGGGCTGCCGAAGCAGAAGGTGTGAACTTAACCGCTGTGCCACTGGGCCAGCCCCAGAGGTAATGGGTATTAACTAGACTTATTGTGGTGATCTTTGGCAACATCCACATATATCAAACGATTATGTTATACATCTGAAAAAAATATGACATAAAACATCAATTTTTTAAAAATCAATTTTATTTCTATATACTAGCAATAAAAATTCTGACAATGAAAGTAATAAGTTAACTTACAGTAGCATCCAAAACAATAAAATACTTTAGAAAGAAATTTAGCATAAGAAGTACAAGATTTGTGCAACAAAACATTATTGAAAGCAATTTAAAAAGACCAAAATAGATGGAAAGACATCTCATATTCATGGATCAGAAGACTTCACACTGTTAAGACAGCAGTACTCCACACACAGAACTACAGAGTCAACGGAATCCCAAGCAGCAGCGCAGCTGCCTTTTTCTCATTTTTCTTTTTCTTTTGCATAAACTGACAAGCCAATGTTAAAATTCCTGTGGAAATGTAATGGAGCTGCAAGAGCCAAAACAATCTTGAAAAAGAAGAATAAAGACGGAGACGGACTCTCACGTCCTGATTTCAAAACTTATCACAAACCTACGATAACGAAGAGGGTGTGGCATTGGCATAAAAATAGACATAACAGATTAATGGAATAGAATTGAGAGTCCAGAGATAATCCTTCACATTTACAGTCAATTGATTTTTGATGAGTGGCAAGGCAACTCAAAAGGGAAAGAAGTTTTTCAACAAATGGTATTGAGACAACTGGATATTCACACGCAAAGGAAGAAGGTGGACTCATTCCTCACGGCACTTCCAGAAATGACCTCACAGAGATCCAACACCACATAGGAGGCAAAACTACACAATTATTTAAAAAGATATATGGGAATAAGACTTTTGACCTTGAGCTAGGAAATCCTTTCTTAGGCATGACACCAAAATCACACGAATAAAAAATAAAATAGATTTGACTTGAACAAAACAAAAAATACGTCTGTATCAAAACACAGCATCAAGAAAGTAAGAAGACAACTTGATGAATGGGACAAAATACCAGCTAACCATAATTATGTTATGAGACCTGCATGTAGAATAGATATTGAATGCTTACCACTCAATAATAAAGAAACTAATAACCCAATTTAAAAATGGAGATAGGAGCTGAGCAGACATTTCCCCACAGGAGATATACAAGTGGCCAATAAACACATGAAAAATGCTCAACATCATCATTTAGGAGAGAAATGAAAATCATAACCACAATCAATGAGATACCACTTCTCAACCACTAGGATGGTTGTAATTAAAAAGATAAACATTAAGAAGTGTTGGTAAGGACAAGGAGAAATTGGAATCCCCATGCTTTGCTGGCAGAAATAAAAAATGGTGCAGCCCTTTGGAAAACAGTGTGGCAATTCTTCAAAATTGAGAAATAGAGTTTTCATATGATCCATTAATTCCACTCAGGTATATAATCAAGAGAAATTAAAACAAATGAAAAGCTTGTACATGAATAATAGCCAAAAGGTGGAAACAACCCAAATGTCCCTCCACTAATGAATGGATAAACAAAATGAACAATTATTTGGCATAAAACAGAATGAATTACTGATACACTACAAACATGGATGAACCTAGAAAACATGCTACATTAAGGAGCTGTCACAAAAGACCCCATACTATACTATTCTGTGTATATGAAAGGTCCAAAGTAGATAAATAGAGAGAGAGAAAAAGTAGATGAACGGTTACCTAGGGCCATGGGGATGGGGGAATGGAGGGTGACTGCTCACGGGTACAGGGTTTCATTTTGAGGGGATGAACATGTTCTACTATTGTGGTGATGGTTGCACAACTCTGTGAATATCCCACAAACCACTAAATTGTACACTGTGAATGGGTGGATTACATGGCATGGGAGTTATATGGCAACAAAGCTGTTTTAAAAAGAAAAAGAAGAGTAATTTTCTTTTAGCTTTGAGATGCGTCTTTGTCCCACGATAAACAGGACTAGACCCCGGCTACAGCCGAGTCCCAACCAATCCAAAGGATATAGGTCACAACCCCACAAAGCCCACCCCCATGAAAATGGGCAAAGACATCCTCGGAAGGAAAGGATGGGGGATGCTGGCCTCAGGAAGAGGGGGTGCAGACTTGCTTCAGCCAGCAGCATGGGCGGGAGCAGCCCTAACCCGACCCTTCACACTAAAGAAATTTTGCCTTGAATTTATGCCTCGATCTTCCCGAGGAAAAGTAAGTGCAGCTTAAGGCGTCTCTCTTGGCAAGAGGGTAGCTGGCAGAGGACAGAGTGGAAATTTTATCTTTTGATTTTCAAAGCAGCTATTCCATGTGGGAAACACATCAAAAGGGAGAAAACGTGAATGCTTATGCTGTAACATTCTCTCTAATTCAATCGGACCAAGACACGGAGGTTTCCTTAGAAACTTGCCCAGAACAGAGCTGGAGATGGGATATTAAACAATAGGACTTGGAATTAGTGGACATTATTGACTCACTGGTGCGATATTCAGGGACCCACCAGGGTGAACACAGATCCTGCTGAAAGATGAATGAAAGTGCCCAAGGGCATCGATGAACTCTAGTGAGACGGAAGGAGCAGGACCTGTGCAGTGAGCACAGAAAGGGGAACATTCCATGACACACAGGCTGTGAGCGAGTTTCACCGGAACCGCTCATCTGAGAGCTCGGCCTCTCTCGTTTGTCTGTTTACCAGTTTATACCCTCCAGAGGAAAAAACTATTTGTGTCCCCTGTTTCATGGCTTCAGGAACATTTAGTAACTTAAGGTATCAGCTGTCAGAGCTACAGGAACTTCTGGAAACCACTTAGGCCCTCCAGCCTAATCCGATTTTACAGATGAAGAAACTGGGACACGAGGAGGCTCCAAGGACACACTGGGAGTGTCTCTGACATCTGGTCTGGGGTCTTTCTCACTGGCAAGACATGAAGAACTCTGCTCCCTATGCCAGGAGTGGGCTGATCATTAGAATACGGCATTTTCCAAGAAAGCTGCCTTTTTACCATCAAGTGACCCCCAAGCAAAACTTGAAGGATATCAGATAACTTTTCACATCATTTTAAAGAAACAAAGGTTGGTGGTTTCTTTTTTCCAAAGGGTAAAATATAGGATCATTTTCATTCTTTCCCCAACACAGAAACCAAATAGGCTACTGGACAGGAGAAAACTCTAGGGCTAGTTGCCATTTTCAGTTTATCCCCAACGGACATTTGAACCCAATGACTTGAGTCCTGATCCCTTCGTCCCTATAGTCCCCCACAATAAACGCATCAACTCATCATAAATGAGCTGAAACACATTTGTCTCCTCAGCCAGGTAGCATCAACCTTCACGCGCCACAGGTGTGCTCCTGCCACCAGGTCCCTGTCCCTCCCACAGGGTTCCAGACAGGGCCTGGCACAGTGGTGGTGGGATGCTGCCGCCTTTGGTAGCGGGGACCAGCTCTCTCACCTGCAGGCTGACCGGGCCAGGGCCGTGTCCTTCACCAAGATGATGGAGGTCTCCTGCTGTCCCTGCAGATGCTAACAAGCAGCCCTGGGTGACAAAGGACGGGGACACGGAGCAAAGGGCCCCCGTCCCCTGCGTCAGGCCCACAGGGTGAACCACAGGCAGGTCTCCGGGCTCAGAGGCCATCTCTGCAGCCCCGGAGAAGAAATAGAGGCTCCTCCCGTTTGCATTCCGGGGTCTGTGTCTCCATTCACTGGCTTATTCAACCACTCATTCACTTATGCCCTCACTCACTCATTGAGTCATCCAGTCATTCATTCACTCACTCATGCCTGCACTCACCTTCTCATTCATCCAGTCATTCACTCCCTTGTGCCCTCACTCACTCATTCATTTATCCAGTCATTCACTCATGCTCTTACTCGTTCAGCAAGTAATTCATTCGCTAATTCACTCATGCCTTCACTCATTTACTCAGTCATTCTTTCCCTCATTCATTCATTCACTCACTCATTGATCATTCACTCATTCTTCATTCGTGACATTAATTCCTCCACCTAGTAATTCATTTTTTCAATCATTCAGCCAATATCCTCTATCCCTGCTGTGTGCCAATCACTGTAACTTCACCAGTGAGCACAACCCCACGTGGTCCCTCCCCACGTGGAGCTCATGTCCATTGTGTGACATAAAAGAAGTCAGTCCCTGGGGTTAATAGGGGAAATGAAGACCAGGAACTCACAACTGAAGATAGAAGCCAGTAATACAAAGAAAAGATCAGAGAAAATTCATGCTGGGTGCAGATATCTTGTGTGACCCTTGACCCCACAGCCCAGTGGAAGAGCCTGTGGCCACGTTTCCTACCTGCTGAAGGCAAAGGCCCTGAGGGCAGCCATGGCTCAGGGAGGCCTGAGGAAGATTCCTCGTGGGGGCTGAGGGTCTCTGAGCTCCGGCTGGGGAGACAGACGGTGCAGGGAAGTAAATGGGAATCCTGGGCCCAGCTGCTGAGAGACGGGGTGAGTGGGGGCACAGAGCTACCACCTGGGCTCTGAGCTTGTGTCTTTGCCTCTGTGCCTCTCCCTGGTGAGAAAAGCTCAAACCGTCTACACAACCCCCACCCCTCGCCCCTCGCCCACCCTATCCCTGTACACTCCATAGTGGTGAGAGCCAAGGAGGGGAGAGGCAGGGACAGGGGGAGCCCTGGCCAATTAGGCCCTCACCCCAATTAGAAAAATTTGCTCTGGCTCCACCTTCAGCATGGGCTTCCCTGGTTCCCACGAACCCCCTTCTCCCTCAGCCACAGTCCTTACCCACAGAGAGTTGGGCAGGGCCAGCTCTGCACCTCCTTCCTCCACGAGGGTCTCCAAAGTCCCCCAAGAGGTGCCCAGGCACTCATCCGAGCTGGAGAGGTTTGCAGACCTCTCTTCCCAAGATTCAGGGGGTCCAGAACCCCCCAAGCACCAGCAGGCTCCCCTCCCACCCTCTCCAGGCCACAGGCCCTGGTGGAAGAGAGGGAACCGGGGAACCCACAGATGCCCACTCTGGCCTCCCCTCCAGGCAGCACGGCCTTGGGGACCAGTATGGTGTCCAGAAGGAGATGTAGGGTCTGGTGAGGCTCGTCCCCTCTGAGGTGACAGAGGAGGCTTAGGAGGTCAGGAGAGATGGCTCTGGGGAGATAGGAAGGTCAGGGCCCCCACCGCAGGCTGAGGGCACCATTTGCTGATCACCAAAGAGGAACCTGCACCCAACACCAGCCCCTCCTGGCAGCATCTCCCAGGCTGACCTTTAGGATCCCATGGCCACCTGGGGCTAGCTTTCTGAGCCACTGGGTCTGGATGTGAGGACTAGTAGGGCCCTTCCCAGCCCCAGCTAAGAGAGGGGACCTTGGGGAGCCGAGATGAGAGCAGAGCACGCCAGCCCTGGGACTGAGGAAGTTTTGATGCCACTCTGTGAGTAGACACTGGGCAGAGGTTGGAAGGAAGCCCCCCCAAAATATCTGTGCCCACTGTAAGTCAGGGCAGGGAGCAGCCAGTCACTGCTGTCACAACCATGGGTTGGCTTAGTGGGCGGAGCTTGGGGGAGGATGATGGGGACTCCCAGCAGTGGAAAGACATGAGCTTTGGCTTTTCAGCTTTCCTAGACGCTGTGCTGAGGGAGGGGCCAGAGCCCTCCCTCCATCCAGAGAGCCACCTGGGAGGGGAGCCCAGCATGGTGGTGGCCGGCGTCAGCCCTGCAGAGGGCAGGCTGGGGAAGAGTGGCCAGGCCTGCCCTGAGGACAGTGGAGCCCTGGTGTAGCTGGACACCCTTTCCTACCTCTCAGAGCTCAGCTAGCTGAGAGGAAGGCAGAACAAGCCTTCCAGTGCAACACCCAGCATCTGAGAGGGGACACATCCCCAGAGCGAGAGGGGCTGTGTTAGTTACCTGATGCTGTGTAACAAGTTGCCTCAAACTTAACAGCTTCAAATGATTATGCACGTGTTGTGGTTTCTGTGGGTTCAGAATCCGTGAGCAGTTGGAGCAGATCTGGCTCAGAGGCCCTCACGAGGCTGCAGTCATCTGAAGTCTTGGCTGGGACCGGAGGATCTCCTTTCAAGGTAGTCTCTTCACAGGGCTGGCAAGGTGGAACTGGCTATTGGCAGGAAGCCTGTTCCTCTCCATGTGGGTCTCCCCATGGGGCTGCTCCAGTGTCCTCACAGTATGGTGCCTGGCTCCCCCCAGAGCAAGGGACTCAAGGGACAACATAGGAACCAAAATGACTTTTTATTACCCTAGCCTCAGAATTCACGCAGAATCGCATTCACCACACTCCAGCATCACACCGCCCAGCTCTCAGTTAACACGGGAGACCACACAAGGGTGTGAAACCAAGAGTCAAGGTCATTGGGGGCCATCTTGAAGACCCACTACTATGCTCACCATTCCTCCCAAACCTCTGGCGGAGGTGGGCCTAGGAGTCAGGGGCCTGTGGAGCAGGACAGGGCCTTGCCGGTGGCAGGGGGAGGATGAGGGGCTGGATCCCTTGCCACGGGGCCTCTTCCCCAAGCCTGGAGCGCTGCTGTGGATGTCACAGCCTCAGGAAGGTTCCTTGGTGGTAGAAGCCCAGGAGCTGATGCCTCCAGTGAGATGCCCTGAAAACAGGAGGAGGGCCCCCATGCCCAGGGTCCCGCCCATAAGTGCTCCAGCATTTGGCACCTGCCGTTTTGGCAGGTGGGCACTGGGGCTGTGCAGGCAGGACAGTGGTCCTGGACCTCCGAAACCCTTCACTGCCCCTCTCTGATGTTCTCCATGGAGGGCAGGTGTGAGCAGGGCAGGCTGAAGACCCGGGTCTGCACTCATTCCAGCCAACCTCCACCCCACCCACCTCACCCCTGCCTGCAGGAAAAGAGGCCCTGGAGATGGAAGGGAGTGACAGTGGGGACTGAGGGGGTCTCTCACCACCCTGAAACCAAGAAAGTTCTGGATTCTGTGAACACTTTTCCTTCTGGTGTCTCGAGACTATGTGCTTCCTCAGTCCTTTAGATACCCTGTTGGAGCCAGGACATCCGTGGGGACTCTTAATGGTCCCCACACTCTCAAAACAGTTACAAAGTCTTTCAGATCCTGACCTCACTTTCCCACCACTCACTCATAGGCACTGTCACTCTGGCGGTGCTAGACCTTGTGCCAGGTGCTGGGGACCCAGAGGAACTTGCCTTGGTTCCTGCCTCTGAGTCACTCTGGGAGGTGTGAAGACACAGAAAGGAGCTACACGAGGGAGTGCAGTGCCAAGCTAGACCACAAGGGCATGCTGTGCCCAGGGGAGGGAATGACCACTGTCTGGCAGTAGGGGGCCGACCAAGAAGCCAGGACCCTAGGGTTGAGCTTGGTAAGATGGGGACCAAGCAGAGGGAAGAGCAAAGGCCCAGAGGGCCAGAGGGAAGCTTGGCTGGAATGGAGAAGTGGGCTGGGGGAGGGAGGAGTGGATGGGGCAGGTAGAGGATGAGGCTGAAATGGAAGCTGGGTGCTCAGGCCAGGGCCCTCACCCTCCTACAGGGCATGGGGAGCCACTCAGGACTTTCACACAGGGAACCAAGCTTAGCATCTGAATAGCAGGTGTGGATTATGAACAGGGCTACAAGGAGGAGGAAGGGGGACAGGCAGCGCTGGGATCCTGGCCTCCGTTCTCAGGAGAGCTGCCCATGGCTGGTCAAGCATCTTCCCAGTGCCGAGCTGGGATTCCAGGGACAGTGGTGGATGTGGGGGACTGGTGGGTATCCAGCCAGTCCTGAGAGCAATGACCGTGTCCCTGCCCCAACCAGGGTCTAATTCCTCCTGGAGCAGCTCTGGCTGCTTCGTGGCAGGTTCTCACCCCAGGGCACATTCAGGTCCCCTGGGGGGTTACCCAGGCCAGGACTCCACCCCCAAGAGTCAGAGTCTACTCATCTTGGCTTCAATATAGTTTTAAAAGCTCCCCCAACTGCTCTCATGAAGTAACGAAAAGAATTCGGCCACAGAGGGAAAGAGCATCCTCTGTGGTCACTTTGCCTCCCCTGGTTTCATCATGTGACATTCTGCTGGGGGTGGGGGGCTCAGGATGGTAAAAAACAAGCTCTCCAAAGGGAATGTGTGGAATGAGACCGCAGGGGTGGTTACATCACAGAAAACATGCTAAAACCACTGAATTGTGCACTTTAAAATGGTCTTATGTTATGTGAGTTCCATCTCAATGTTGTAAAACATCAATGTGGTAGAAAAAGCAACAGGTGTGGATGCCCGGCCTGAAGGATGCCCAGGAAAGAATGTGAGTTATTCTGACACTCTTGACAGTTAAAGGAAGGTCCTATCATCATGGTGGAAGCAGCAGAGAGGAGGAGGAGGACGGAGGCAAGAACTTGGAGTTCCTACCTCGCAGAGGCCGGTGGGGGAGCATCTCATTTGAGCTGTTTTTCCAGCAGCTCTGGACCTGAGCTGACCCAGCAGGAAGCTCGAGAGCATCAGGTGGACACGGGCCCGTCTCTCCTCCTCATCAGCACGGGCCCTCAGAGGGTCCTGACGTCCAGGGAGAACCTCAGAGGAGCAGGGAGAGCGTCTAAGGGGCATGTAGGGAACAGCCCGAGTTGTCTTCAGGGAAGCCTAGACTCGGTGTCTTGGATTCAAGATCACAGAGTGTGTTGTGGATTACACGATACAAGTGTCCAAACTTAAAAAATTACCTGAATGACTCAGTGATCCCTCTCCTTAGGTACACACCCAAGAAAACTGAGAACATGTTCACATGAACACTTGTACAGGAATGTGCCAAAAAATAAAACCCTGGGCCAGTACAAAACGTGTAGATGAATGTTTTAGCATTATTCATAATACCCAAAAATTGGAACCAACCCCAGTGTCCAGGAACTGATGAATACATAAAATGTGATACATAAAAAAATAAAATCTCCCAGATGATTGTATTATATGGGCAAGGTTGAGAAGCCCAGGGTGAGGGGGTAGAATCTGCCCCAAGGAATCCCATCATGAACGAGGCCTCCTTTGGTTGCTCTGGGGGCAGGTGGCCCCATCTTGATTTCCTATGGTTTGAGCCCGGACTCATCAGAGACAGTCAGCCCCCAGATGCACCAGCTGGAATGCATGCATCCTTCTCACCACTGCATCCCCTGCACCTGGCAGGTCCTGGCATACAGTCGGTGCTCAGAAATAGGTACCCAATCACACCCTTGCTTCACCTTCAATGTTCTCCCGCTGGAATGAGGGTTGAGGACTGCAGCTGTGGTACAGCTTCCGGCCATGAGCCTGAGCATGTTCAACTTCTGTCTCCGAGGTGGGACTCACTTGGGACATTTTTCCGATGGGCACAGTGTCCTGAGCTCTTCCCCGGTCCTGGCTCTTAAGCTGGCGCCATGCTACCAGAGCCACAGCAGGACCAAGTGTCTCTGCTCCTCCATGGGCAGCCCCCACACCAGCTACATCCCACCTGTCTGCCTCCCTAGCAAGACGGGGGGCTCCTGGCTTGAGGAGGTGGCCACACTATCTGCATTGATCCTTTTAAATTTAACAAAGCAAAGGTCCCTTGGCTTCTCAGGAAGCCACAGACATTTTTAGCACACACTCTGAAGTTCGCAGTGGGAAGACTGTCCCTCACCTGCCACAGGTGCTGGAGGGCCTGTCGCTGATGCCAGGAAAGTGCTTGGACTCGGGAGGCAGAACACCTTCGCACTCCCCCAGCTCCTGATCCTGCCTGTCTCCTCCCTGTCTTATGTGCTTCTTGAGGCCATTTTGAGATTAAGTATGATCTCACATGTGAGGGGCCCACTTGTGGCCCTAAGGAGCCCCTTCTTCCTTCTCATTCTCACAACTAGAACCTTTTAACTTGCAGAGAAAACCCTAGTCATCCCCAATATCCTCTATAGGCCCCTCAAAACCAGCTCTACCCTCTAGCCTACAACTCACAAAGGAACAAACTTAAAAGAAGCCTCAGCACACATGCTGAACCCTCCCCATCCCTCAGTAAGATACACCCAGGAAGGAAGTGGCTGGCAGATTCAAAGAGGCAGAGCCGCGATGTCTCAGAGAAAGAAACATTTTCCAATCAGCCCACCCTGACTTTGGTTTTGAACAAGACTTCAGATGCAGCTTTGGCCAGGGACCCCTAGTGTGACCACCCTGCCACCACTCATAGTGTCTACTGTCTAGACACAACAGCGAGGGTGGATCCTCACGCAAGATGGTGCCCAATAGCCTGCTGCTTGGTGGCATTTGGGCTGGAACCAGTCAGGCCGAGCAAATGCTGTCATGACCGGTCCACATGGCTGGTACTGTGGGCCGCGGTAGTGAGGCGTGGGTGGCTGCTCAGTCTGCAGGGCTGAGGAAAGAAGTGGACCTCCAAGAAGCCTGTTTCTCTGTGTGTTCTCAGCTACCGACTCACCAATAAACCTGTTTTTGATTTCTGGTCATAACCAGATTCAGGCCTCTGCAGGTCCAGCCTTAATGGAACCAGGGTAGCTCTGAGCATGTCACTCTCTAACTCAGAATCCCTTCCATACCCCTGTGACCCGTGATGGCTGACCTGCAGGACCCAGTCTGAACCTGTCCTGCCCCTGCCAGCAGCTCCCCTGCTTCCAGCCCCTCCCACCCCTCAAGTCTAGGTTCAATGGGTGGCAAGCATCTGGATCTGTACCTCCTTTGGTCTGCGCTGTTTCCTCTCTGCCTTACCTCTCTGTCCTCCACGCAAGTCCTTCCCATCCCCAGAGCCCAGCTCAATGCCGCCTCCTCTGTGCACCTTCCTTGCCTCTCCCTTGCTGTCACTGTTCCAGCATTTTATCATATCAGCAGTTACATGTCCAGCTATGTGTGGCTGAGCAAGTTGATTAACTCTCTGAGCCTCCTTTCCCCATCTGTAGAATGGGAATATCAGAGTAGCTGGCTGAGATGAGATAATGGGTGCAAAGCTCTGAGCCTGGCACATGGTGCCACTGACTCCATCAACATTAATACCAATGGTCATGATGTCAAGAGGCCTTTCATCCTCGTTTGGTGGTAATCTCTCCGAAATAGGACTAGTTGGTCTTCTCTCCATCTTCCTTCAGTGCCTATAGAATCTCCCCTGTATACAGCAGGTGCTCAAAAAAGAAATATAAGGGGCTTTGTCTCCTGATGGTCTGGGGCCTGAGACCTTGCATGGTGGAGGGCAGCTAAGAGTCAGAGTTTGGCAAAGAGCGTCCCCTGCAGGAAGAGCACGAGCAGCTGGGGACAGCCGTGCCTCCACTGCCAGGGACTGCCTGGGGCTGACATTCCCTGCACAAAGCCGGAGACGCCAGTCAGCGTCAGCCCTCCTCCAACCAGGCTGGGGGGGGGGGGGGGGGGTGCTGTGTCCAGATGAAGGGCTCAGGAAGACCTTGCAGACTGAGCACCCCGTGTGGGTGTGTCTTTGAGATGACGTTTGCCAGGACCCTCAGAAGCTCTGTAGTCCAAGCCTGCAGGCTGGATGAGCATCCCAGCTCTTGACCTTGAGCAGAAAGGAGCCAAACACACTTGCCCACAGAGCCCAGAGCTGACCCGGGCACTATGCTGTCAAAGCCTGGTTGCTTGGGCTGCCTCTGCCTGCAGGGTGGCCAAGAGGGGGCCAGTGAAGCTGAATGTTTGTGTCTCTCCTCCTCCTGCAGAGCCCAGTGAGGAAAGAAGGAAAGGCTGGCATCCCACAGCCCTGCCTTGTGCTCAGAGAGAGGGAGACTCTGAGACGATGGTGGACTTAGCCTGGCGTGGGGCGACTGGGCCTCCTGTGTGATCTAAGGAGACAGATGGCCTGGACACATTAGTCCAGGGAGAAGAGGGGCTGGGACACAGACTAGGCCCTCTCCCGTGTCATGGAGGCACTGAGTCACAAGAAGCCAGGCCACCACCAGCAGTGAGGCCAGATGCCCCCGAGGGCCTGTCCTCTGCTTTCTACACAAATAGCCCTGCTCATCCTGATGAAGCACAGAGAGAAAGGTGAGAGAGGTAGGTGGTCCACGCTGGTCATTTGAATATGCTACTGGTGCTGACAGCCAGCGTGGCGGCTAAGCTCACTTAGACTTTCTAGGCAGAGGCTCATGCTCCTCAGTCAAAATAGGTACATTGTTCTTGAGAATTTCAGGAAAGTCATTGAGGGTTTCTGGCTTTTTCCCAAACAAATGGGCTTTTCTCAAGCCTCTTAAAGAGAGAGGCCTGCAGGACCAAGGCCCTGAGGGTGCCAGGCCCTGAGCAGACCAGCAAGGCTGGCCTTGGATGGATTGTCCCAGCACTGGGGCCTGAGAAAAGAAGTGTCTTTGAAAGAAGTGTTGTGAAGGTAAATCTCAGTGGGGTGAAGCCAGAAGGTCATGTTTCTGTGGTGATCAAAAGTGCAGGACCTGATCACCCCAGCTGAGCATGTGCAGCTGCCTTAGACCTGAAACATGGGGCTCACCTGGGCCTCCCAACATTGGCCTTCTCAGCCTCCGTGATACTCAGTATCATGCGGGGATCCCTGCGGTCCACTGGCTGTGCACTCTGCTTTGCCATTTCCTCTCTCCTCAGGTCTCTCTGTCTTCTCCTCTTCCCTGAGAAAAGAGAGGCAGCGGAGAAAAATTCTGAGACCTCTGCCTACCTGCCTGTGCCTAGAGCCTTCTCTCCTGTCCTGAGAGTGGGAGGTCCTGACCAGGGTACAGCCCTTCCTTTCCTGGTACACCCCACACACACCATCCACTCAAGGACATCACTCCCGGATTCCCCACCCCCACATCATCAATTTTTAATTCTTACCAGATCACTCCTGTTAGCAGATTGTGTTGTCATTACTCCCACTTTAAAACCAACCCTCTCTGCCTCCCCCTTCCACCCAGGATGGAGTGGCAGGGAGCAGATTTACCCTCCCTCCTCAAGCTATAACACAACCAGACAAGCTAGGTGAAAAACACTACATAAAGCGAGGAAGGACAGTGGACCCTGGGAGGTGGGAAATGGATGGTGTGAGTCCCACGAGGGCCCACTCACTGCCTGAGAGCATTTCCAGGCTGCAGAGCAGTCGGGGGAACCTGGTGGAACAGAGAGGACTCCCCGAGTTCAGGAGATGGAACTGGAGGTCAAGTGAGACCAAGGCAGCTAGAATTTTCAGGACAGAGGACCAAGAAGAAGACCGCTGCCAAGAGAGAGCCCTGGTGATCTGCAGAGCTCCCCTTGAGAATTCAGTCCATGCCTGTGAAGACCACCCAGAGGGAGTACAGAATGGGGACCCACTGGCCAGACTGGAACCTGAGGATTCACTGGGTGTCAGTAGTGCTCTCGGAGATTAGCCTTGACTCTGAGCCCAGGACTGAGTGCAACTCCAAACCAACCTGACAAATCATTAAAGCAAGACCCAGGGGCTGGCCCTGTGGCCAATTGGTTAACTTTGCATGCTCTGCTTGGGCGGTTTCGCCCAGGGTTTCACCAGTTCAGATCCTGGGCGCGGACATGGCATTGCTTGTCAAGCCATGCTGAGGCAGCATCCCACATGCCACAACTAGAAGGACCCACAACTAAAATATAAAACTATATACTGGGGGGCTTTGGAGAAAAAGAAGGAAAAATAAAATCATTATTTGAAAACAAAAGCAAGACCCAAAAGATCAAACAACCTCTATACAATTTAATTGCCTCTTAGAAACAAGCTCAAGAATATCGACAGAATATAGAAATATCAAGCATCTAACATGGTAAAGTTCACAACACGTGGCAGCCAGTTCAAATGAGGCTGCATACGAAGAGGGAGGAAAACACGTCCCCTGATGAGAACTGGGTCTGGTCCAGCTGGCCAGCATGGAGCCATTGTGTGGATCGGAGGCCCTGTCTGCCCTGGAAGCAGTGATAAGAGAGCAGTGGTGAGAAGGGTCCCCCTCTTCCATCCCTGAGCTTCTCATAAAAGCATGAGGACAAGCAGGGTTGGAGGGGGATCATTAAATACACAAAGAACCAGGGGAAAAACCTCAACTCTACTTCCTTCTCCAGGAAACTTGCTTTTTCAGCAAAATTACATGAAAGAGTTTTCATGCTTGCTCTAGTTTCTCTCTTCCTTTCTATTTTTCCTCTTTATTGTGAAATATGATATACGTCGGAAAAATGTTTAAAATGTAAATATTCAGCTTAGCAGGTTATTGTAAAGCAAACCCCTGGATAACCACCATTCAGATGAATCCCAATCATACCTCCTCCCTCTCTGTCCCCTCCTGGGATTTCTGCTACCTGGCATTCCCAGGAAGCACTTCAGCGTGCCAATGAGGAAGCAAGCTCTCTCACATTTCTTGGTATAAGGTCACTTATCCCACATGAGGCCTCTGCCTTCATGACCTAATTACCTCCCAAACACCCCGTCTCCAAATACCATCACACTGGGCATTTGGGCTCAGACACAGGAATTTGGGGGTCCACAAACATTCAGTACATAGGAGAGGCAATGGTCAACATGTTGCTGAAGATACACTTGTGTATGTATTTAGCTGCAAAACACACACATACTAGTAGGTATATAGCTCCTAGCGGAACTGCAGGCTCATGGGCATGCAAATCTTCAACTTTAGAAGACACTGTCACATCATTCTCCAAAGTGATTATATCACCAGCAGTGTTATGTATTCCTGTGACTTCACATACTTACCAACCAACACCAGCTATTGTCAGTCTTATTGGGGTATGGAGCTGGCACATTGTGCTTTTAATTTGCATGGTTAAAGAACATTTTTATGTTTATCGTCCATTTGGATGTCCTCTCTTTGGAAATGCCTGTTCAAACATTTTGCCCATTTTTCCGCTTTATTCACTGTTCTATATTTTTATTATTGATTTTTAGGTGTACTATATATACTCTGGATATGAGCCCCTTGCCAGTTACGCATGTTGCAAATATCTTCCTCCACTCTGTGACTTAATGTTTCACTCTCTTAATAGTATCATTTGATGATGAAAAGTTTCTAAATTCTAAGGATTCAAAATGATCAAACATTTCCTTTATCATTAATGCTTTTGGATCTTGTTTTTAAGAGACCTTTCTCTAGGCCAAGATCGTTAAGTTATTCTGTTTTCTTCTATAGCCATATCGTTTGCTTTTCACCTTTCTTTTTAATTGTGTTAAAATATACATAGCCTAAAATTTACCGTTTAAACTGTTTTTAAGTGTACAGTTCAGTGGCATTAAGTTCATTCACATTGTTCTATGAACATCACCATCATTCATTTCCAGAACTTTTTCATATTCCCCAAGTGGAACTTTGTACCCATTAAATAATAACTCCCCATTACCACTCCCCCCAGCCCCTGGTTAAAGTCATTCTACTCTCTGTCTCTATGAATTTGACTACTCTAGGGACCTCATGTAAGTGGAATAATACAGTATTTGTCTTTCTGTGATTGACTTATTTCACTTAGCATAATATTCTCAAGTTTCATGCATGTTGTAGTATATGACAGGATTTGCTTATTTTTTAAGACTGAATAATATTCCCTACGTACATACCACATTTTCTTTATTCATTCATCTGTCAGACTTTATGTTGCTTCCAACCCTTGGCTATTGTGAATAATATGGCAGTGAATGTGGATGTGCAAATATCTCTTCGAGATCCTGTTTGCAATTCTTTTGGATACACACCCAGAAGTGAGACTGTTGGATCATATGGTAATTCCATTTTTAATGTTTTGAGGAACTGCCACATTCTTTTCCATAGTGGCTGCGCTGTTTTGTATTCCAATCAACAGTGCGCAGAGTTCCAACTTCTCCACATGCTCACCAACACTTATTATTTTCTGTTTTTTCTGGGGTTTCTTTTTGGCTGAGGAAGATTCACCCTGAGCTAACATCTGATGTTATTCTTCCTCTTTTTGTATGTGAGCAGCCACCACAGCATGACCACTGGCAGACCAGCGGTGTAGGGCTGCACCCAGGAACTGAACCTGGGCCACCAAAGTGGAACGTGCCAAACTTAACCACCAGACCACTGGGGCTGGCCCTATTTTCCATTTTTTTTTTTATAGTGGTCATCCTAACAGGTGTGATGTGATATCTCATTGTGGTTTTGATTTGCATTTTCCTAACCATTAGTGATGTTGAGCATCTCTTCATATGTTTATGGGCTATTGTATATCTTCTTTGGAGGAATGTCTATTTAAGTTCTTTGCCAATTTTTAATCAGATTATTCATTTGTTTGTTGTTGACTTGTAGGTGTTATTTATATATTCTGGATATTAACCCCTTGTTAGATGTATGGCTTGAAAATTTTTTCTCCCTATGATACCAGCCCTGGTGTTGGTTTCTGTACATTAAACCCAGCATATATGTGGTTAAAACCAAAGCACTCATTGCCTGCTTACTTCCTGGCTTCCTGGCTCCAGAATCCACTATCCTCCATAGAGACAAATGCCCAAGGACAGTCACCTGACTCCATATCATCTCCTCCTCCTCCTCTCTGCAAGTAGTCTCAAGGCCAAACACAGGCTGGTGGGAAAGCTCTGATCAGCAAGGCCATGTGCTCCTCCTCCCCTATGTAAGACCCCAAATAAAAATCCTTCCTTTTAGCTTTTCAGGGCATTTGGGGTTTCAGCGTTAGCTGTCTTTTCTCCTTGCTCAGTGCTGTGCAATAATAAAATTCCTACTTTCTTCCACTACACCTGGTGTCAGAGATTGGCTTGCTGCACAAGGGGTGAGCAAACTCACTTTAGGTGTTATATCACCTACATAGGTAACCTTTTCACTCTGTTGATTGTTTCCTTAGCTATGCAGAAGTTTTAAAATTTGGTGTAGTTCCATTTGTCTATTTTTGCTTTTGTTTCCTATGCTTTTAGTGTCATATCCAAGAAATCACTGTGAAATCCAATGTCGTGAAGATTTTTCCCCTATGTTTTATTCTAGGAGTTTTATAGTTTCAGGTTTTACTTTTCCCTTCCCATGATGCCTGCTGCCCCAGTCAGAGCCCAGAGATTCAGCCCCCACAGGGAATCTTCCT
This sequence comes from Equus quagga, assembly GCF_021613505.1. NCBI lineage: Eukaryota > Metazoa > Chordata > Mammalia > Perissodactyla > Equidae > Equus > Equus quagga. Next base: position 29,060,809 of record NC_060273.1, on the reverse strand, counting down.
CAGGATTCCCTGATTCATGGCTGCCCTCAGCACTTTACCTTCAGCCAGTAGGAAACGTGGCTGCAGGCTGTTCCACTGGGGCATGAAGTCAAGGGTCATACAAGATGGCATCACCCAGGAGATGCTGAGGCATGAAGTGGAGAATGATCTGGCTGTGCTGGCATTTTGCTAGCATGGGACACCTGACCCTGTGCGGTTGGCTGAGCTTGCCAGATCTAGGATCCCATGTCAGCCCAGCTGGGTAAAGGAGCACAGCCTCAGAATCATAGATGATCCAGCTCAGGGCTGCCCCTAGTGTCCTGGATGAAGTACAGAGCAGGAGAGAGAAGCAACCTCCCTCCTCACCATCCAGATGTAAAAGCCCCAGAAATAGCTCACACATGCCCCAGGGTAGTGCTGTCCCTCTAGGGTTTTGGGAAATGTTTGGAGGCTCTTTGGACTATTCCAGTGTCTCGGGAAGTGAGGGAGACCACTGTCATTTAAGAGGGGCAGAACATGCCACAGACTGAAGAATTGTCCCTACTCCCCACCCCACGCCCAGGGTGCCCAGGTGAGAACCACTGGGATGACTGGAGAAGGACATTCTAGCCCTAGCCACACTTGGTCTCTGGGGATAGAGAAGGTGCTCCTAGTCATCACACGTGGCTGGTCCCTGAGGGCATGAGCACTCTGCCCTTGGAGCAAATTAATAAAAACATTGAAACACTTAGAGCCCCAGACTGCTCTCATCCTTTCACCTTCTCTAAGAAAGTATCCCCTTGCCTTGAAGCTGGGTTGACTCACACAGTCAGGACCCATCGGTAAGTCTTAAGGGAGATTCTTGTCATCGTCAGCCCTGGGCAGCTTCCCTGAGCCCCACTTGATACTGACCCTGATATCAGTTTCCCTACATTAAACCCAGCATATATGTGGTTAAAACCAAAACACTCATTCCCTCCTTACTCCCTGGCTTCCCAGCTCCAGAATCCACTTTCCTCCATGGAGACAGACACTGCCTAGGACAAGCACCTGGATTCACTATCTCCTCCCTGCAAAGAGATACGGGCTGGTGGGAAAGCTGATGACCAGCAAGGTCACGGGCTCCCTCCTCTCTGCAAGTGTCTCATGGCCAAAGACAGGCTGGTGGGAAAGCTCCAATCAGCAAGGCCATATGCCCCCCCCCCCACCTAAAACCCCAAATAAAAACACTTCCTTTTAGCTTTTTTGAGAGTTTGGGATTTCAGCATTAGCTGCCCTCTCTCCTTGCTCAGCACTGTGCAATAATAAAGTTCCTACTTTCTTCCACTACCCCGGTGTCACAGATTAGCTTGCTGTGCAATGGGTGAGCGAACTCACTTCAGGTTCGATATCACACTGACTCCCATGTTCTCCTCAGCATCTCCTAGACACAGCCCTGCCCCTTGGCCGACCCTTGGTCCCTTTGCTAGGACTCTTCCAGTCCCCTGTTCTACTTTGCCCCATATCCTGTGCTGCTCCTCTCCCTGCCCCTGTCCAGCCTCCCATCACCCATCTCCAACTGAGCCCCCACCCTGCCTACGTCCTGCTCACCTGCAACCAAGATCACAAACCAAGTCCTGCTGGTCAACCAGAAGCTACCACTCAGTTGTCCTTCACCCTGACAGGGGCCACCTGCAGCAGGAGCTCTGCGGCACATCAGCAGGGCCTGCTGGGCACCTGGAAGGCTCTGGGGAAGGAGACCCTGAGCCAAGTGGGGTAAGGGCTGCCTGCACTGCCCAGTCTTCTCCCTCCAGCCCCCCTGGGGCAGGTCAGGCTGGGGTGCATTCTCCCATCTCTCCACCTTTTCTTGTTACTCACAAACGCTGCTGGTTTTCTCCTGGTAAAGTGAATGTGCTTTTAAAAAAGTGAGAACTGAAGAAGGGTATAAAGAAGAAATTAATAATCTCTGTTAATCCCTGCCCTCAGGTAACATTTTGGCAAATTTTCTCCCAGGCTTTTTAGCCCCTGCTGTATATGTGGTTTCACATCTTGTTTCCTTGTTAACATTATTTCCTAAGCATTTTCTGAAGTCAGCACAAAATTTTTTCTAGCTATATTGAGGTATGATTAACAAATAAAATTGTATGTATTAAAGATATTCAATGGGATGATTTGAGGTACATATACATTGAGAAAAGATTACACAACCAAGCTAATGAAGGTTTCCATCACTCCATGTAGTTACTCCCTTGTTTTTTTTAATGCTGAGGACACTTAAGATCAATTCTCTTAGTAAATTTCAAGTATACAAGACGTTATTATTAACTATAGATGCTTTGTCACATATTAAATCTTGAGAACTTATCATCTTATAACTGAGCGTTTGTACCCTTTGACCAATATCCTCTCTTTCCCTCCTCCCCCTCACTGGCCCCTGGTGGCCACCATTCTACTCTCTGTTTCCATGAGTTTGCCTGTGTTTAGATTCCACATATACATGAGATCATGCAATAATTGGCTGTCATTGTCTGGCTTATTTCACTTAGCATAATGTCCTCCAGGATCATCCATGTTGTCAGAAAAGGCAAGGTTTCTTTCTTTTTTAAATCTGAATAATATTCTCTCTCTCTCTTTATATATAGATACATATATATATAATAAATATATTTATATATCACCTTTTTTCATCCATTCATCCATCAATAGGCACTTAGGTTGTTTCCATTTCTTGGCTAATGTGAGTAATGCTGCAATGAACACATGAGTGCAAACATCACTTCGAGATACTGATTTCATTCCCTCAGGTATACATACCCATTGGTGGGATTGGTGCATCATATGAAAGTTCCATTTTCAATTTTTGAGAAAACCCCATACTATTTTCCATAGTGTCTGTACCAATAAAAATCAATTCAAGGTGGATTTTAAATATAAATGGAAGTTTTTACAATATCTTCTCTAGTAAGTACCTTAGGAGAACATTTTCAAGATCTTGGGGCAAGCAAAGATTTCATAGAACAAAAAGTGTACTAACCATAGAGAACAAAAAGATAAAGTGGAAATTAGTAAAAGTAACAACTTCTTTTAAACAAAAGAAAATTTTAAGAGAGTAAAAAAGGCAAGCACAATGGGGTAAACATTTGTCATTTATGTAACTGTTAAAAGATGCTTATCCATGATAATTAACTCTTATAAACATAAAAATGCAGACAGGCAATTCACCAGAAAAAAAAAGGGCAGAAGATTTCATTAGGCACTTCACAGAAAAGATGACCAAATGGTAATAATTAGATGAACAGGTGCTCTACATCATTACTCAGGAGAAAAATGCAAATTAAACCACAACGAGCTACCACTACACATATACCACGATCGCTAAAATAAAAAACCCTGACAACACCAAGTGTTGGTGGGGATGTGGAGAAACTGGAACTCTTATACACAGCAGGGAGTGTAAACTGTTTAATCCACTTTGAAACTCTTCGGTATTATCTCCTAAAGGTGGACATAACATGCTTTCTGACCCAACAACTCCACTCTTAGGTAGATACCTAACATAGATGTGTTCATGTGTTCACCAAAAGACTTGCACAAGATGGGCAGAGCAGCATTTTTGGGCATATCATCAAATTGGAAACATCCCAATGTGCATCAATAGTGGGGTGGATAAAGCAGGTTATATGTTTTATAGTAGAATACTGCACAGAAAGAAAAGTCAGCTACAGCCACATTCAAGAATATCAATGAATCTTACAAGCATAATGAAAGAAGTCAGACATACAAGAGGACACTGTATGATTCCATTGAAATACAGCTTGAAGACAGGAAAAAGAAATTCAGAAATTACAATATTGATTTTCCTTGGAGAAGAGAGGGCAGTGACCTGGGAGGGGGGCATCAGGTGGCCGTTGGAGGGCTAGTCATGTTCTATTTCTTGTGGGTACTGGTTACCAGGTGTGTTCCCTTTGGGTAATTCATGGAGCTATGCAAGTATGATTTCCATACATTCTGGTGTGCATGCTGTGCTCCAAACTGCAAATCCTATCTCATGGTTATGAACTTTTTTACTGATTAGTCCCAAGGCGAGGCATAGTGGTTGGTGTAAGGCTCAGGAATTAAGGACCTAGATGTATATCCCAGATCTAACCTCTTCCTGCTTAGGAGACCCTGGCCAAGGGACTACCTCTCTAAGCATCAGTTTCTTCATCTGTAGGCTGGGTTCAGGATGGAAGATGTCTCTTAGTTAGTGGGAGGATTCATTCCTTGCTGGCACATGGCAAGAACTCCAGAAACAAGGGCTCTTGCAGTTGTTCTTGCTGTTCTTCTATGTTTGGGCGAGGGAGCTGGTGGATGGTGACCTGTGGCGGAGGGAGGATCAGGATGGGGATCCAGTGAAGACATGTTCTCCAGGTGAGGGTGAGGGGACAGAGCAGAGCAGCCCCTCCATGTAGGACATTCCTGCATGTGATGGCTTGTGGGAAGGACCACATTAAGAGAAGGGGACTCATGCTGTCAGTGCCTGTCCTCCAGTGGCCAATGACATTCCACCCTCCTCCCTCTCACCCTGAATCAGCCCCTAGTCCCTCTTGAGTGAGGCCCCATCTTCCCGGCCTGACCCATTAGAACCTGAACACCCTCCCCACAGATGTTCATTCTGGAGAGAGGAGAGTTCTTTGGTGTGGCCCTTGTCACCTCAAGGGTGTTGCCCCTCCCAGCATTTGAGTGTAGGCTCTCCCTGGGGGAGTCTGGGTCTCAGAAGCTGCACCTTGGCTCCTCCCAGCTGGCAATGTGCCCATCCACTCACATCCTGTCCACCTGCGGTGTGCACAATCCATGCATTGAGCCTTGTTTGAGGTGAAGGTTTGTCCTGCATAGGGAAGCAGGGGTGGAGGGTGAGGAGAGGAGGGACATGTGAAATGCACTTAGAGTAAGCAGGGGTGAGGTGAGCCGGGGTGTGGTACGGGCAGCACTGGGGGCCTTGTTGTCCGCAGTCATGATGTGAAGGTGGGACCAGCCCTCGCTCTGCACCAGCCTTGGCCCCTCTGACTGCTGGGGTCAGGTGCAGGAAAGGTGCAGAGCTGGGCTCCCCAGACAGATTTCACCTGGCCGGGACCATGGAAGGAACGCACAGAGCTGCGGGTCGGGAACGTGGGGCTGTCCCAGAGCTCAGTGTGCTGGGAAAGGAAGGATGTGATGTAGGGAAAGGAAAGTGGGCATGGAGCAAGGGTGGCAGATGGAGAGCCAGCAGGCTGAACGTGTCAGAGGAGGGAACCCACAGTGAGTGGACAGGAAAGACACCAGTGGGTGCTGGCTAGAAGGGGCTGGGCTTAAATGGGGTGTTGGTCATGATGGAGACATTTAAATATGTACTCTGAGGCCAGGGCAGTGGGTGGTGGGGTTCCAGTGGAGGAGGGAGGAGGCAGGGCCACAGGGGTCCAGAATGTCAGAAGGATCCTCTGGGTGGATGCAGAGTTACCAGAAGGTGTCGAATCACAGTAGCCGTGAAGAGAGAGAGACAGTGCGGGCTTCTACACCCACCTTGGTACACACACTCGTGAACACACACACACCGTGATCAGTGCACAGGGTGCAGTTTGGCCCGAAGGCTGAGCACAGCTGTCTCAGTGCTAGCAGATGTTGGCAGCCCACTCCTTGTAGCCATGCCACTGTCCCTAAGGCCCCTCCTGCCCATGGAGACCCCACTGAAGAGCTTCATCTGCACATCCTGATTATTCATCTTTTCATCGAAGTCGCTGATGCGCTGGGCCCTCTCCAGGATAAAGCAGACATGGATGATGGCTCTCCACCCTGGAAGCAACACGGGTTAGAGCCATGTTGGACTTGTCAGGGTCCACGGGGCTGAGGAGGGACCTAATGCCTGCAGGAGGGAGAGCAGATGTAGGGTGAGCCCCGATGAAGGGAGCTGCAAGGCCAGCAGGGCTGCAGGCTCAGACTCCCAGCAGCACACAGTGGATGTGGCTGGTGGCTGGCAGGGATGCTGCCCACCCTGGGTCTCTGCTGGCCTCAGATCACCACCCTCAGCTTGGCTCCTGGGGCTTGTTTTCCGAGTTCTCCCATTGCTATAGGGAGCTTAGGAGCAGCTGACCCAAATCCCAGACTTGCGGACTGGGTCTCTGGATGGCATAAGAGGAGATGACAGACGCTCTACCAGCATGGTGTGGTGCCCCCTGAGGGCAGGGCCTTGGTGAGGTGGGGGAAGCACAGGAGCCCTGTGCCTGGCAGGGCCCAGCTTCAGTGAGAAAGACTCACTAGAGGGGTGGCCAGCGAAGACTGTGCTCGGGCTCCAGGAAACTGGAGAAAGTTGGTTCTTGGACATGGTGTGGACAGAACATGAGCTGCATGTCGGAACCAGCCGGGATGACTGATGACTCTGAGCAGCGGAGGAAACACAGCCTCCCCAGGTGGAGATCTGAGGTTTCAGGGGACAGCGGGAGATGAGTCTGTCCCCTGAAAGGTCAGCCAGATTCACAGGCTGGGGGATCACCTTGTAAATTCAGCAGAAATGCTGCCCCCTGGAGGCCCTGACCCACATGCAGCTGAGCCAGTGGCCACTTCCAGGTTTTGATTTTTAAAGTGATGATTCCACCAAGGGCATTTTAAATAGTTTGCATTCACTCAGCTTCCTGGAAAACAGAAGCTGCCTTGGCACTCTGTTCAGGTGATGGAAACATCCAAGGTCTCCAGGGGTGGACCCCGACTTCTCCACGAAAGGGCACCCTCCAGATTCTTCTCTCAATTCCCATCCTGCCTCCTCCAACCCAGACATGTGCCAGCAGCTTACCCATTCAGCCCAGCCCCAGCCCCGTTAGTCCCACCCCAAGACACCAAGTCCCCTGGCCTGGTGTTGTGCAGCATCTTTGCTCAAACCAAATAAAAGGATAGTGTCAATCCCATAGCCCCTGCCATCACCTCTCATCACACTCCACTGCCATGATCTGAAGCATGTGGACCCCCATGACCTCCCCCACCAATGTCCCCAGGCAGTGCCGACATGGCTACATAGGATGGATGGTCAGTCGGTTGTCCAGTGACCTTGAAAACTCCTCCTGACCTGGTCTCAGCCAGGAGTTCACTCCAGGTTGAAGTGCTCCCATCTCAAGCACGGTAAGGCTGCGGGCTGTACACGGCAGGACTGGCGTTCCTCTTGCACCAGGCCGGTCCATCTGCCACTCAAGGAGTCTGTGAAGGTTTTGGATGGGGACCCCATCTTCTTTCTCTTTGTCTCCAGAGCCCAGGTCAGTGTAAACCAAGACCCAGTACGTGTGCTGGGCTGAAGGGAATGAGCTAATGGAACAGTCACTGCCCTGACTAGCTCCCCTTCTCCTTGAGGAATGTGGCTTTTGGCCTCTCATGAAGGGACTCTCAGAATTGCCCCATCAGGCCTATTCTAAGAACACATAATGCTCCTCTTGCGGACAGTGCCCAGCAGGATCTTGGAGAGGCTGTTGACCTGCTCTGGGAAATATCCTGACCCTCTTGTTGGCCCATCCCACCTAGAGCACTGAGCTGACAAGTGAGCCTACGAGGGCCCCAACAGGTGCAGCAGGATGACAGTGACCACTGTCTTTTCCTCACCCACTGCCCACCTGTCCTGTGGACAAGAGGCCTTTGTTCCTTGTCTCAGCAGAAGCCGGTCCAAAGCTTGCTCTCTGGGCTCTGAGATCACCAGTGTCTATTAGTCTCTTCAGTTTCAAGCTCACAGGAAAACTAGGATGCCTCCGCTCCTCAGGTGCCCACAGTGCTGGGCTTCTGCAAGGAGGGAATGAGATAAGGCCTGTAAAGCACTCTCAGGGAGCCACACCGCAATTAGCTCTCAGGATGTGATGGTGACTCGCCCTCACCACCACCTTTTTTGTGTGGGGTCTGCCAGAAATACCAGCACATAAATAATTTAGAGGACATAGGAGGAACCTGGCAGGCTGTTGTCTGGCTCCAGAGCACAGGCGGGGATGAGGGCTGTTTCCAGCACCCAAGGAAAGGGATCGGGCGCCTTGGGGGTGGCACGGGAGGGAAGGGCAGTCCCATGATGTGCCTTCTGAACTCCAAATGACCTTGAAGTTCAAGGGTAGCCACGGAGTTACTACTTTTCCTTGGGGATTTCGATCCAGCTGGGCTTTCTATGCCATTTTCCTAAAAGCTGGAAAAAAAGGATGCCTGTAACAAGGGCTTTAGGGAGAAAAACAAAAAGATTGAAAGGACTGAGCCCAAATATCTCTGAAATGACTAAGATCTGAGCAGCTGTCCATAGCTCAAGGAAATGGGTTGTGGAATTGGGTGAAGTAAGGAAAGAGACATCAGATGGTGGAGGGAGATACGGGAGGCAAATAGCCAGGTGTCCCTGCACTTGGGTCTGCCCTCCTACCTGGTCAGCTGAGGAAGCTGACGCTGGGAGGAAATGTCCTGTGCGCTTTCCCAGGGAGCTGCCACACCCTAGCATCCTGAAGGGGAAGGATGCTTCATGGGCCCATTGAAAAGAGAACTGTGAAAGATGTCAGACCCCTGTCAGAACTGAACATTCCCCCCATCCAGAGCACAGAAGGGTGAGCAGGTAAGAGGAGAGGATGGAGCCAATGTGCCTGAGCTCACAGTGATGGTCGAGGGGATTTAGACTCTATGATCTTCAAGGTATCCATGTGTGCCTTATTAATCCTGGTCTCATACATATCCATCCATGTATCCATCCATCTGCCCATCTATCTATTCACCATGTATCATGCATCCATCCACAATCTATCCATTCACCATGCATGCATCCATTCATCTTTATGCCATCCATCCATCTATTCCCCATCTAAACATCTATCCATCCATCCATCCACTATCTATCCATCATCTTTCCATCCATCCATTTAATCATCTATCTGCTATCCATCCATCCATCCACTTACCTTCCATCCAAAATCTTTCCATTTATCCACCATCCATCCATCATCTTTCCATCCATCCATGTTCCCACCAGCTGTCTATCTACCACCCTTCCGTCATTCCACCCATCACCCACCCTACCATCCATCCATCCACCCACTCATTCACTATTTATCCACCATCTATCCATCATCTATCCATCCATCCATCTACCCAGTATCCATTCATTCACCATCCATCCGTCAATATACTAGATAATTGGGGAACATGGGATAAAATTACTATGATTCCGTGACCAGTCCTTCCTTTCTTCTGACGTTATTGAGGGTCCCAGGTCCTCTAACAATTACCACTGCCCAACTCTTTTCCCCAGGTCTTGGGCATGACCAACCACCAGGATCTGGCTTCCTAGCACCACTAGTTCCCACCTCATTTCTGGGTCATCTGGGGCTCATTTTCCTTGAGAGGCTGAGGATAAATCTCAAGATTGAATGAGTCCAGTCTTTTCAAGGGTAGAGGTGAGGGAGGACCCAAACATGGGCATTTAACAGGGAAAAGGCAGAGAGAGCAATTGGGGTCCTCAGGCCCAGGTAGACAAGAGTGAGAACAGGAAGCTGACCAGAATGCAGAGAGGGAAAGTAGGCATAGGGAGGCATGTGATCAGAGAGGGGGCCGGGACTTTGTTCTCTACAATGGGAGGCCACATGGTGGGGCTGCCTGAAGGTGAGGGCTGTCCAGCTCACATCAGTACCAACAAAATGCACAGAGGGGTCCCAAGGAGCTGAGGCTGTAACAGTCCCCGTGGGAGGTTAGTGACCAGGAATTGGGTGGCATCTACACAGTTGCAGACCTCAGATATTATTCCAAGACCACCATGGATTTTTGAAGTTTACATGTTTGGTAAGAATGTATTTGAGTTTTAATATTGACCTAGTGCAGTGGTCTTGCAAAATATAAACACATAATAGGGTCAACATCCCTAACGTTTGTAGATGGGCTCAAAATATGCAAAGTTCCTTCTAAGTCATGACTTGACCTCTGAAGAAACTATGTCTGAGAGAGGCTCCCTGACTGGCCCATAATTTCACCTGGAGTAAGGGGTTGGCAGGGACCATGTGAATGGACAGCTGTCCGAGGCCTCACTGAGCTCCCCACTGCCCCTCGGGGCAGGAAGACCTCCTGCTCTGCCTGGGAGACATCACTAAAGACACAGAGAGGGAACTGTGCCAAGTCCACCTGGGGCTCAGCACAGCAGGATTGAGACCCTAGCTCAGGGCAGGTGGCTGATTTGGGATACACACATTCCCACGCCTGTCCCTCCCAGAGGCTCACACCTCACCTCCTCCGTGTGGTTGGATAAAGTGGAGCCCAGAGAGCAGACTCAGCCCAGTGGTGTGGAGGGGCAGCTGCACGGCCAGGAGGGACCCTCACTTCTGCTTCCTGCTCGCCTTGCCTCCTGGCCTTCCCTTTAGTCTCTGGCTCTTGGCTGAGCTGCAAACATGATTCTGCCCCTCCCATAACTTCACAGAGGCCAATCAATTTTACCTTGGAGGTGGTGATCAAATTGTTTTCTTGGGATCCTGTGAATGGATGTTCTTACTTTTGTAAAATTAGCCTTCATTACTCTTGGGTTTGGTTTCTTCTGAGGAAGTTTATAGGGAAGGGAAGATGTTACCAGAATGGGAAGTAGTACACCTCTGCATCAAGAGCTAGCAAGATCAAATTGTGGCTTCCTTGTGTGTACCCCCTCCCTGTGAGTCCCTTGGCCTTTGCTGCACCAGCCCCAGGGATCCTGGACCAGCGCTGTCCCAGTCCAAGCTCCAGCTCCCACCTCAGAGCTGAGGTCCCCACACCTCTCCTTTCCTCCTAGACCACCTGAACCCCCAGCAAATCATCCGGCCTGCTCGACATGCCCCCACCAGGAGGCCCACAGCTCCTACTGCAGCCCCCTTGCCCCTTGCAGGCTGAATTGACTGCCATGCCCTTAAATGCAGCCTGGCTCTTGCATTCCACATTCCCATCACTGCCCCCAGTGAGCCACTGGGAAACCTCCTTAACCCTCCATACCCTTCAAGTCTGATGCCCACAAAACCTATGCCACCATCCCCCACGCCTGCCCCTAATCCACATCCTCCCTCTACTGCCACTGCCCTTTCCTCTTTCCGGACGTGTGAGTACTGCGATGACTCCCCTGGCTGGAAAACCCTGAGTGCTCTCTGCTTTCCCTGCTGTTCATTCCTCCCCCGTTCTCCTCCTGGAACTTTCCACCAAAGTGCCAATGGCATCATCTTGTTCCTGAGCATGTTTGGGAGCTTAGGTGTGTTTGTGTGCAGGTGTCCCTGGGTGTGCTTGTGTGTCTATATGTGCATCTGGGTATGCATGTGGACACACGTGTCTCTCTGTGCATGTGTGTATTTCTGTGTATATGTGTTCCGTGCACATGTGTGTCCATGCACATGTGCATGTGTCTGTCTCCATGTGTACATGTGCACCAGTGTGCATGTTATGCTACCATGTCTTTCTGTTTGATTACATGCATGTGCACAAGTGTGCAACCGTCTCTGTGTGTGCATATTGTGCTGCATGCGTGTCTGTGTGTGTGTGTGTGTGTGCCTGTGCATGGTAAGAGGGAAGGTCCAGAACATTCCTGCTGCTACCTGGTTTTTGCTCCAAAGGGCGGGTGATTGCACCTTTATCAGACCCCAGAACCTTCTGCAAAGCTTCCACGAGCCTTCCAGCCCCAACCGTGCTGCTCGCCTACTGGAAGTGCGTCACCCATGTGGTCACCACAAAGCTCAGGGCTGGCTTCTCTGGGCGGCCTTCGAGCTGTCCCTGAAGAGCGTAAGCTGCCCTGTTGTGCCTCTGTTTCATGCTCCTCACTCACCAGTGACTCCGTCCCTCACTGTTTGCAGCAGGAAGGAATATTTGCCTTGTGTGTGCACTGCCCCACCCAGAGGCCCTCCAGATATTTCCTCTCAGAGAGACGGATCCTCGCTGATGCTCTAGCAAGGCTGCATGCAAAGCCCCTCCCGTCCAGTCAAGGGCCAGGACCTGTGAACATGTCAAGTCTCCAGGCAAAGAGACATGAGAGGCAGATGGGTGAAGGGGGCCAGTTGACTCCCCTTGAGATGGGAGCTGATGCTGGATTACCCAGGGGGGGCCAGTGTAATCACAATCTTGTCAGAGGAAGAGGGGGCAAGAGGGTCAGAGGAGAGAAGACTTGAGGGTAGAGGCAGGGTCAGAGTGATGCAATGTGAGGAGGACTCCAGTGGACTCTGCTGGCCTTGAAGTTGAAGGAGGAGGCCATGAGCCAAGGGCCACAGCGGCCTCGAGAAGCTGGCAAAGGTGAGAAGATGGCTTCTCCCCAGAGCCTCCAGAGGGAACCTGCATGAATGAGAAAAAGCTGTGGTCTGCTGAGATCCATGGTTTGAGCAGCGTCACTTCTGCTCACTCAAGAAGGCGTCCGTTGCCTACCAGACATGGAGGCAGGGCTGGTCTGCACGGAAAAGGCACAGGTGGTGGTTCTGTGTGAGGAGCTCTAGTCCAGTCATCACAGGACCACAGGCAGGAGCTCTCCTCCAGTCTTCGGGTGGACGTTTCAAGGGTCATGATTCAGCCTGAGGTGAAGAGCTCTGCCCCCGGGATGAGACTGGCCTGTGTGAGTGTGAGTGTGTGTGTCCATGTGTGCCTGCGTCTCTGCGTGTCCACGTGTCGGGGTTCGATTCTTGGGACTGCTGAATCACATCCCCACAAGGTTGGTGCTTTAAACTAACACCAGCTCACTCTCCCGGGGTTCTGGAGGCAGAGGTCTGAAGTCAGGGTGTCGTCAGGGAGCGGCTCCCATGCAGATCCCAGTGAGCGATGCCTGAGGCCGCAGCCCCGTGTCTGCAGGCCCAGGGCAGCCTCCTGACTGGGCTCTTCCTAGGCTGAGCCTGGCTGCCCCCTGCCCCCTTGTTCCTGCACATTCCCCAGGCTGATTGTCCAGATGTCTGTGAATTCTGTGAGCTAGGTCACTTCCTTGAGTTTTGTTTGATTAGCTTGAGTTTCTTCTGGTATTTGTAATCAATAATCCTGACTCATCCAGATGCTTATAAGGAAAAAATTACCCCCTGTGACTCTGGTACCCAGAAGTCTGTGCCAGAGCCAGCTTCCTAGAGTTCTTGGACTGGGTCTGTCAGACATAAGACCATGTGCCATAGAGCCTGTGAAGGAGAACAGAAAACTCATGAGAGGCACATTGATAGCCCACAAAACTTGTTGGAATCAGAAGAACTGCAACAGGGACTCAGACAAGTCCGTGAATGGGAGTGTTCATTACAGTGTCATTCACAATAGCCAAAGCGGGGAACAACCCCAGTGTCCACCAACCGAAGACTGGAGAACCAAATGTGCTCTCTCCATGCCATGGACTATCTTTCAGCCATAAATAGGAGTGAGGTTCTGATACGTTACAATGTGGATGAACCTTGAAAAACATCGTGCTGGGCACAAGAAGGCAGAAAGCCAAGGCCACACACAGATTGTAGGACTCTGCTTGTAAGAAATGTGCAGAGTCGGCAAATACAGGGAGATAGAAAGTCAACGAGTGATTGCCAGGGGGTGGGGAAGGGAGGGAGGAATGAGAAGTGACTGCTAATCGGCATGAGGAACCTCATGAGGTGATTAAAACATTCTGGAATTAGCTAGTGGAGTGGGTGAAGCCAGGGCTGTGCCTCAGAAGGGGAGGGGAGGAGTCCTGTGGAGTTTCTGAACTTGATGTGGAGCGAAAGTGCTGTGGTCAGCAATCTTAGCTGGAAGAGTGACCTAGACAGCCCTCACTGGGGGCTGGCCCCCTCAAGGCTGACCCAAGAAGGGGTGGGTCGAGGTCCTGAGTCCTGCGGGGCCAGCTCCTCAGCTGTGGGGGTCATTTATTTCTGCTGAGTTGGATGGCAGGGCCTTTGAAGTGCTGGGCAGAACTGCAGCAGGTCCTCGTGGGAGGAGACCAGTGTGGCTCCAGCTCCAGGTGGTTCTTCCCAACACCTTCTTAAACAGCGGTCTGGGGTCGTGCGGCTCATCTGTGTTGATGTGGTGCTCCCATGCGTGGCGACCACGAGTGGACAAGCGCTGCCCTCCTGCCTGGTGTGTGAGCAGAATGTCCATCTGGGGCACCACTGAGATGAAAGGATTTCAGGGTGAGTGGCATCAAGAAGGGACAGCTGGTGGAGGGGGGAGACTGTGAGGGTCTGTCTGGCTGAGGACCAGCTGCCGGGGATTGGGGGCTGTGGTTTGACCACTGACCTCCCTCTTCTGAGTGTCCTCTCAGGAGGAGCATTCCCAGGACCTGGAGGAGTTGCCCCCTAAAGGTGAGCAGAGGTGTTTCCCTGTGCCCAGGACATGACAGGTGGGCTGTGGGGTCCACACAGTGTGCTGCTCAGAGCCCCTTCCGGGGAGACTGCCACTGAGCTGCAAGGATGGTGGCTGGCTGAAGGAGCCCAGTGGCAGCATCCCCAGGATGGGGCATATGCGGAGATTCGAAGAGGAGCATTTGTTCACTGCCCATCTCCCCTGTTAGGACGTCAGCTCCCTAAAGGCAGAGGCTGTTCCTGTGTCTCATGAGTCCCAGACCCTGGAGGGAGGAGCTCCTTCCACGCACTGGGTGCTCTCGGCCACTCGTGCCCTCAGGAACAAACCCGCTCCTGACCCTCTTGGAGCCTCGGAGGACTCCTCTCCCCCGGGGGACCAGCAACTTCGACCGCTTTGGAGCCTGTGAGGCTCTGCTCAGAGGACACGTCCCTGCTCCCTTGGCCTGTCCAGGGCTCGGTGAACGAGGGCTCCTTCCCTCCTTCTGCCTGGAGCGGGACCTGGGGACCAGGGTCCACCAGAGCCTGTCCAGCCCACATTTCTGCAAGTCCCCTCACATTCGTTCTTCTAGAACTCCGACTTTCCTGAGTGCTTTCACCTCCCTCCTCGGCTCAAGACAGGCCTCGCCTCTCACTCCCTTTGGATACATGGGCCAAGTGAGGCACCCAGAGGCCACATGGGGCCTGTGCTGAGTCCGTGGTTGAGCACCTGGGGCACCTGGCCCTGCTGGCCTCAGACCAGGTTGCTTCCTGAGGAAGAACGTGGCCTTCTCCCTCCCTGCCCCTCTACTTCCTGGGCTTCAGTTGTCTTCTCTGTGTCCCAGAGCCTGTGTGCAAGTGCAGGGACCACACAAGGACACATTTGTGCCTCTCTGGCAGAAGGTTGGACACGGCTGTAGATTGCACGCCCCCAAGTACACAGTAAATAATAAGTAGCACTCTCTAATAACCCCTGGGGGATCGTACTGAGCGTGCTGGCATGACCAGTCATTAACTCCCAGCTTGGAAGGTGCTGCTCAGCAGAAGCCTGCCCTCCTGGAAGTAGGCAAGGGCGGGGTCTGGGCACTTTTGCACCCGAGATTAGTAAGTATGCTGGAGCCTCTATGTCAGTGGGAGAGCTCTTCCTGCCCCCTGCTCTTGTTGACTGTACTCTAGACACTGTATATTTCCCGTCTGATATGGAGTCACTGATATAAGCATCATATGACACAGACAAATATAATTCAATCCATGAAAAAGACGGTGGAAAACATGCAGGATCAGTGAGAGGACAGGGTGGACCCGTGAACCCTCTGCTTAGTGCGATTGGAGCTCTCCAAGGGCCATGCAGCACCCACCATCTTGCCCTGTGCCCCAGCGGGCTCAACTCCACTGAGTTCTCCACCTGTGCTCTTTTGGCATAGTGGCTGTGTTTGGCTGGTGGTAGACACCACTGGGAAATGCAGGGGGAGGAGCGGAGAGCGATCCCCGACCCCAGAACCCCATGTCCTGGGGCATTTCTTTGCATGGCTGCATCCCTTTATGATGGGAGACCCTCATGCCATCCACACCGTGATTACGGCCCCCACTCCACAGCTCTAGCTCTCACCACTTCTGGTGACACCTCTCACCACCTCTCCTTTGAATCCCAGAGCAGTCACAGCTCCTCAGTGCTGCTACTTCCCAGGGGTCTCACCAACAGGGACAATGCCTAGGCTTTCCTTGGCATATGGGGACAAGATGATTTTGATGGTACAACCAAACAAACACACAACCAGAGGGCCTGCTGGCAGGGACTGAGGGGCATGTAGAAGGGGTAGGAGAGGAGGCAAGATGAATATCAATTAAGGCCCCAAGACCGACTGGAAAGTGGAGACTGTAGCTTGTTCCATAAACATCTACTTTCATTATTTTAGAAACTGTGGCCAACTACCTCCCTGAAACTTCAGTTCCAGAATCTGCCAGAACGGCTGTGATTTGGAGCATCAGTGCCTCAGTGCAGTGCAAGGAGTGGACTGTGGTTGACAGTGCTGATGGCCACCCCCTCAGCCCCACTGCAGCTGCAGTTCCTGCTCCCTGACAGGTTCACAGCTTCCCTTCTCAGCGCCTGCATCCTCTGTTCTTCTCTGCTTCCCCAACACCCATGGTGGCACCAGATGTGCAGGTGAATTCACAGACCGAGTCAGTAGAGATGGTGACTGATGGGCCAAATGTCCTCAGTTCTTTGTTCTCCATGGGATGGTCTGAGATGATTCCACCCTATTTCTTTGAGAGTGGGCAGGAAGACTGAGTCCCAGTTGCCCAGTGGTGATCTTCACGTTAACATACCCTTTATTGGATATTCTTCCTCCCCCATCTCACTTGATCTCAGACTCCTTCTTCTAGAACTGTGAAAGAATGAATGTCTGTGTTCCAGTCACCTGGTTTGTGGCACTTTGTTACAGCAGCCCTAGGAGACTAATACAAGCCCTAAGATATTAATAATTATATCAAATGTAAATGGACTAAGTATACAAATTAGAAGACAGGGATTGGCAGAGTAGATTAGAAACCTTGATGTGACCGTCTGCTGTCTTCAAAACCTTATTACAAATATAACAATAGAGGCAAGTTGGAAGTAAAAGGATGGAAAACATAAAATAAACAAAATACTAAGTGAATTTTTGTGCCAGTTATCAATGGATTGGCTCTGTAATACAACATCAGTGTGTTGCCCTTCATTGTCTGTTCTGCAATAATGGAGCTGGACCTAGTAGGCACTTCTCTTTGGCACCCGGCAGGGGTTAATCTTCTTAGAGAAGGTTTAGGACAAAGGGCCTTCCTTCCTAATTCCAGGGTGCTTCCAATTTCCTCTTTTTCTATCTCCTGCAGTACAACCAGCAGTGGCACAATTCAGAGCTGTCCCTAGGCACTCATCCACACCGGGTGATCCACAGTGGATTCACCAGATCCCCTTGGATGGCTTCCTAGGGAAATTCAGTGGCAGTGCCACAGGTGGAATCCCAGTGAGCCCTGTAGGCATCCCAGCCTCAGTCCATCTGTCCCTGGAAGGGGACAGGGCTGTCTTATTTGACTCTCTCAGCCTGCCCTCCCCTACCCGCTGAACTCTGCCCCAACCAGGGACCAACTCTAGACCTGGGCAACCTGGCAAACTTCTCCACCATCTCTGGGCTGGAACCACACCTTCTCCAACAAGGTCTGAACCAAGCCTTGGGGAAAGGGGCCCTCCCACAATTGCTCCTTTCTTACCTACTCCACTGTAATTCTGGGTTGTTCTCTATAATTCTCCTTCAACACATATAGTGAATTGTTCATTTGATAAACTTTCCCTGCTCAATCTATTGATTGGGTTCTGTTTCCTGATTGGACGCTGATTCTCATAATTCCATATGATTTTGTAACATGTTAGTGCTAAGGGGAAAAATCAAGGTGGAACAAGTTGGATAGGGAGTGCCAGGACAAGGGAATAGTTTGTATTTTCAATGACATGCTCAATACAGCCTCACCAAGATGACAGTTGAACACAGAATTAAAGAGAGTGAAGAAAAGGAGGCATGAAACCATCAGGTGGAAGGAGATTCCAAGTGGAAGGAACATACAGTGCAAGTCCTCAGGTGGGAGAGTGCCTGGCATGTGCCAGGAACATAATGGAGGGTGGAGGGACTGCAGCAAATGATGCAGGGGAAGACTGGCCAAAGGTGATGTCAGAGAGAGGGTGGGACCGATTGTATAGGGCTTGTAGTCCATCATAAGGAGGTCACCTTTCACCCCGAAAGAAACAGAGAGTCGCTGGAGAAATTTTATAATGTGAGGATGAGTTCTGATTTGAAAGCGTCACTCCAGGGGCTGACCTGATGGCGTAGCAGTTAAGTTCATGTGCTCCACTTCGGCAGCCTGGGATTTGCCAGCTCGTATGTGGGATGCAGACCTATGCACCGCTTATCAATCCATGTTGTGGCAGGCATCCCACATATAAAATAGAGGAAGATGGGGGCACATGTTAGGTCAGGGCCAATCTTCTTCAGCAAAAAGAGGAGGATTGGCGGCAGGTGTTAACTAATCTCCCTAAAAACATAAATAAATAAATAAATAAAATTATCAATAAAGTGTCACTCCAGTTGCTGCACTGAGGATACTTTGGGGGGGTCAGGGCAATTATAGAGGCAGAGAAACCAGTTAGAAGGATACTGCAATAATCCAGACCAGAACAATGGTGCAATGTGGTCTACCAGGCCATAAGGGAGTAACAGGATGTGGACTTCCATATCCACCACAAAGAAAGAAAAAACTGGTCAAAATATGTAAATTTATTGTTTCACTAATGACCATTCTAATATGCAGTGGGTGAAAGGCCACAAGGCAAGAAAAAAACAACCTTCCAATAAAGGAATATTCCAAGGAACTGTAAGTCAATCCATCCTCAACAACCACAGATTTTAGAATTAGTTGAAATGCCAAGACAATGAGGAGGGGATAAATCTTCTCAACAAACAGTCCTGTCATAACTGGATATCCACATGTGAAAAAATAAAGATGAAGCCCTACCTCACACCATATACAAAAATTTTACCTCTTCTTACAGTCAAAGAGGTAAATGGAAGACCTAAAACTATAAAACTCTTAGAAGAAAACATGCCCTTGGATTAGGCAATGGTTTCTTACACATGGTACCCAAAGTACAAGCAACCAAAGGGCAAATGATCAATTAAACTTCATCAAAAGTAAGACTTTTGTACATCGAAAGATGCTATCAAGACAGTGGAAAAAGCAACTCACAAAAAGGGGGAAGATATTTGCAAATCTTTGCTTATGTGATAAGGGTCACTATTGAGAATATATTGTATACTCTAACCTCTCAACAACACAAATACAAACAGCCCAACGGAAAATGGGCAATGAATTTGGATAGGCATTCCTCCAGAGGAAACATCTGCCCCTCTGGTGTGGTGGTGTCCCTGCCTGAGACTGCAATTCCAGGGCTGGCCATCAGGTGGCAGCCTCCAGTGTCGGGGGGCCCACTGAGCTTGCTGGAGCAACTGGACAAAGGAGGAGTCATGTGGAAGTCACGCTGGCCATCCCCCTTCCTCAGAACCCACTTGCACCTCCTATTACTAGCATTCGTCTCCACCATTGCAGCAGGTCAAAAGCAGGAAGGAGGGACCGAAGATCCCCCTATTTGCTCATTCAGCAGCTGTGTACCAAGCCCTCACCCTGGGCCAGGAGCCCTGGTAGGCCCTGGGGTGGTGCTGAACAGTGCCCAGTGGTCCCTACCCCACAGGAACTCAGTCTGGAGGGAGATGGACAAAAGCACAACATCCGAGACGTGTGAAAGAGAAGAGCATGAACTGGAACGAAAAGAAAGAGTGTCCTGCAGGGAGGGCTGGGATCTCACGGGGTAGGAGGGTCTGAAAGGCCTCCCTGGGGTGACATTGGCTGTGAGCAGAATGACAGGAGGAGCCAGCCCTGCACACACCTGGGAGCAGTGTGCCAGGGAGAGGGCACTGCTGGTGCAGAGACACGCAAGCCAAAGCGAGTTTGCCAGAGGAGGTTAGAAAGGCTGGCACTGTGGCTGCAGACAGCCTGGAGGAGAGCAGAGGGAGGAGGGCAGGCCAGACCCAGGGCCTGGGAGGCAGCGCGAGGGATCTGCTCCTCTTCGACTCCATTGCTCCCAACCCTGCACCTCTCAACTACAAATACTGACGATCTCGCCATCTCTGTGGGGCAGGAACGCTGGCACCGCCAAGCTGGCGCCTCTGCCTCCTGGCGTCTTGCAGGTTGGGGCTGTGGCCTCCACTGAGGCTGCACTAGGGTGAGATTTGCTGTGGAGATCACTCCCGTGGGTGTGGTCAGGATCAGCTTGACTGAGAGCTGAGCTCCTTTCTCCCTGTTGGCCACGGCACGCCCTCAGTTTGCCCCTATGTGGCCTCTACATAGGGGAGCTCAGGACATGGTCCCCAGGTCCAGGGGTAAGAGAGACTGAGAGAGAGAGAGAGAAGCAAAGGGAGAGAGAAAAGGAGGGAACACAAGAGCGTGAGGAAGAGGGAAGGACAGCCTCTGGAATGAAATCTGGAGGGACGGCCTATCACTTGTGCTGTGCTCTGTCGGTCAGAGGCCAGTCCCTGCCCACTGAGTGGCTCCACAGGGATGTGTCGGACAGGCAGTGACATTCATGCCTGCCAGGGCCACGCTGACCGTGAGTGGAGTGTCCCGTGGTGAAAGGCTCGCTTCCTCCCTGGGCTCGTCCTGGGCTGAGCTCCGATCCTCCTCCCTGGGAGTGTTAATCATCAGGCCCAGCTCTATCTCCTGGGTTTCCTGGGCTCCATCTCCTCAGAGGGAGGTGTACATGGAGCGGGACTGAGGGCTGAGCAAGCAGGGTCCCCCTCCCCACTCCCAGCTCCTTCTCTTCCTGCCCCAGGAGGTCAGAGGCCTCAGGAGCCTCTCCTCCCTGCTCCCCACCTTCTCTGCTCTGAGAGCCCCTTGGCTCACCCTCTGAAGAAGACCTGGGGAGAAGTTTCCAGGTGGGAAGGCATCTCTGCATGAAAGCCCAGAGTGGACAGGGACCCCCCACAGGGCTGGTCATTGCCCCTCAGTCAGCTAGGACCTCCTGAGGGGCAGCAAGCCCTGAGGCAAGGGCCTGGGCTGGTGGCAGATCTCTAACCCTCCCCACAATGCGCACCTGCCTGGTCTCTCCTGAGTGGGCACAGGCCTACATATGCACACAACCTTCCAGACCCCAGGGGATGCGTGGAGCCCATCAAGGCCCTGTGTCTGTCTCACTGCCCGGTTCTCCCTCTCCCCTTTCTGGCTAGTTTGTGGCTCTGTTCTGGATCCAACCTCAGGCAGCTGCAAAGTTGACTTCCATGGCAGCTTACCACTGAGATGGCTACTGTTTCCAGAAATGCTCAAGGGCTGGGGTTTTCCCGCCCATCCAGAAACCAAGTGGGCAACATCTG
The DNA here is from genome assembly GCF_021613505.1 of Equus quagga. NCBI lineage: Eukaryota > Metazoa > Chordata > Mammalia > Perissodactyla > Equidae > Equus > Equus quagga. Next base: position 29,039,715 of record NC_060273.1, on the reverse strand, counting down.
GCAGTGAAGCAGCTGCCTTCGATCTTGCCCCTGTCACAGGGCCCTCACACTGAGGGTGTGGGGGCCGGGAGCTGCCCTGGGCAAAAACCCCACAGACTCTCTCTGGTCTTCCTCAGATGCTCCTCGGTGGGTTGTGTGCCTTCGGTCTCTTGGCAGAGTGCTGACCTGGTGGTTTTCTGCCAGCTTCTCCAGGGTGGTCATTGCTGTGTGGGAGGCAGATTTGCTGAATTCCTCGCTTCACCATTCCGTGTGCCCTGCTGGCCCACCCTGAGGACTTTTGGAAGGCACATCCTTCCAGCAATCTGAGCACCCAAGGTGGAGACTCTGTGGCCTGGAGGGATTTTGAGAAGAGATGGTGGGAGGGCAGTATGGCCAAGCTTTTTGCTTCCAGAAAGCTCTCTGGGCTCCTCAGCATTTGCCTGTTTTTGAATCAAAATCCTGAGATCTTTATAATGCCAGCAAGGTTACAACATGGGCCCAAAAAACAACTGTCTCTGGGCATCCAACACCAATCAAACATTCGGAATTGCTTGTCACTTGAGATGAGTGGAAATGAATTGGGCGGGTGGGGTGGAGGGGTGGTCTTGCACCAAACTTTGTGTTTGGGAGGACAAATGCCATGCAGACGAGTCTTTCTCTGGGCATAAGGACGGGACCTGTGTGGAGACCCCAGCTGCAGACACTGCTGTGTTCACACCCCTGTTCCCTCAGCCCACCTGAGTCCCCCTGCAGCTGGGAGCCAGTCCCCAGCAGACTGACAGCGGCCCCTTGCAGTGCCTGCATCCCTCCTCCCCGCCTGAGGGCTCTCCTGCCCCATGGGCCCTTCCTCTCCTGCAAGGCTGTGCGGCCTGCAGTGAGGAGGCAGTAATACCCTGGGGTGATCCCTCCACTCCATGAGGACAGAGCCAGTCCAGGCGGGACCTGGTCTCCGGCTGGGACTGAGAGCGATGCTCACCACGGTGCTCGCTCTTCAGGCCCCGCTCTGGGTTTCCTCCTCCAGGCTCACTCCCCGCGTCCTCCCTCAAGCTTCCTGGGAAGACCTGCAAACAAACCACTTCCCCTCCATCCTCCTCTGCATGGAAACCAAACTCTGCCGAGGCGCCACAACAGCTGTGACTCTGGACAAGTCGTCCAGCCTTCTGGACTTGTGCATGACGATGCAAACCACTGCAAAGAAAGATGCCAAGTGATCCTTAAGTGAAAGTGCCAGCCTTGCAAAAGAAGCAGGAGCACATGAGGCTGAGGGAGGAATGCAGGCAGCCCATCCCAACGATGTGGACAGTCCCGGATGAGTGTGGCCCTGCAGGGTAGGCCCCCGAAGAGCAGAAGAAGAGCCATTGGACAAGGAAGGGCCAGGACAGAGGCTTCCAAGGAGATAGATTTAAGTGCTAGAGGATCAAAGAGGCCTCAGGAAAAGTGTGAGCCCTAAAAGATGTTTCCTGAAATGCCATTGTTGGTCAGAAAAATGGTGTCACCAATCCCCAATCCACAATGGATTTCTTCTTTGTTGGTTTTAGGAATCAGTGCACACTTGCAATAAGAGCCCACGTTTTGGTAAATATAGGACCTATTTATTTGTCCTAACTTTTCCTTCTTTTCTTGTTCTAGCAGAGGAGCCGTGCACGTGCTCTCTCCGTTCTTTCCTGTGCATGACTGGCCTCTCTGTTCAGAAGCGGATTCCTGGTGCTCATCAGCCCCCCCTTACCCGAGGGACGGCCATCTTCCATGTCACATAGCAGATGTGAACTCCACGGCGGCAAGGGCCACGCTGGGTTATACTCACTGGTGAGGTCACATTGCTCGGTGCACAGCAGGGACCAGAGGATTTGGGCTGAATGAGTGAAAACAATGAGTGACAGTAGAAATGAATGAATGACTGAATGAGTGAGAGAGAGAGTGGGTGGGTGAGTGAGTGAGTGAGTGGGTGAGTGAGTGAAGGAAGGAGGGAATGAAAGCCTCGGTGAATGAGTGAGGGAGTGCCTAAAGCCACAACAGCTGGGATCCACTGAGGAGGAGACTTGATTTCTGGTGGGCTCAGAGGCTGTCACAGCACAAGCCCTGGACGGTGGCATGGAACGTGTCCAGCTGTCCTTCCAGCTCTGAGCCCCTGTCACCTGCAACACAGAGTCGCCTGGATCTTCTTCAGCTCCGCCTCAAGGAATGCTGGATATTCCTGGGGGCAGGGCAGCAGGAGGGAACCTGAAGTCCACCCAGGAGGACCACTGTGACAGCCTGGCAGGTGGTTCCCAATGCGCTCCGGGCACCAGGCAAGAGATCCACAAGTCCTTCCTCAGCGGAGTCTCCCAAGAGCCCGTCAGGAGGCCCAGTCGTTTCCTCACTGCGCAGATGGGGAAGCTGAGGCTCAGGGCCTCCCCTGCAGTTGCCAGCTAGAAACAGGCTGAGCATCGACTAGGACCCCTGTCTCTCTGACCTTGGATCATTCTGACCAGTGTCCCACGTGGCAGCCTCCTGGAGCTCAGGGGTTCTGTCTTTCCTGGGGCCTGCCCCATTCTGGCCTCCAGCCCTCACTGAACTCGAGGCCCAGGGCCATCCCCTCCGCCTGGGACTGGGCGTGGTGGCCAGGTTGGTCAGCCCTGGGCACTGTGGGCTCTCCCAGGACTGCGATCAGCCTATCCCCCTGCAGGATGAGGTCCCTCTGGGCAGCAGGATCAAAGATTGTCAGTACTTTAGGGAAAAGAGTTCCTTCCTGGTCAGGGGGGCCCATGGGCTCTAACAGGCACTGGGTTCAAGTCCTGGCTCTGCTCCTCTGTTGGGCACAGAGGGACCCAGTCTCTTTAAGCCTTAGTTTCCTCATCAGTGAAACGAAGGCCATAATCCCTCGTCCCCACGGAGCTGCCAGGAGGATTCAGAGAGACAGCTCATGTGGAGAACAGAGGCCCAGTCAGAGCTCATGCCCAGGAGCCGATCCTGCTGACGTCACCCCCAGGAAAGCCCCTGGGGCCCTTGGCCTCTGCCCACTCTGTTCTCCCACCAGGCATGCCCAACTTGCTCTGACTCCTTTGTTCCTCTGGAATGCCTTTCTCCACCCCATCCGGTCCCATGACGGTCTGCCAGCCCGGGTGGGATCCAGGCCCCTGGCCCAGTTCTCCTCCTAGGATTCTTCATCATGGGAGCTAGTAGCTGTGGGGCTCTTAGAAGGAGCAGCCACTCCAAGTGCAGCCTCCGTGCACTTGTCTCACACCACCACGGCAGGTCGACTGCCACCCAACTGCACTGGGGAGGAATCCGAGGCTCGAATGGCAGTCCCTTTCCAAGGTCCCCAGGGCTCTCTCCCTCATCCCCACTAAGCAGAGCCCCTCCCTCCCAGAAGCGGAGTGTGCTGGATGTGTGGGCCAAGGGCTGGCACAGAGCCTGAGGCAAGGGTCACTGCTAGAGGACCCTAGCTCTGCTTTGGGCTCAGAGACCTTCTCTAAAGCCCCCAGCCCCAGGCTTAGAGCTCTGGCACCTTCCACGAGGCCTCTGTTGTACCTTATAAAAGTCCCTTCTGCTCACACGAGCTCCAGCAGGTCCTGCGGTTGCAGCTGAGAATGTCCCCTGGAAGGAGCACGTTCAAGGTGGTCCCCGTGACTCACTGCGCTGCCCTAGATGTGCTTTCCTGCCTGCGAGGAAGGGGTTTGGAGGGAGAGGGAGCAGACAGGAGTGTCTGGGTCCTCCTCATCCTCTGTCCTGGTTGTCAGGTCAGGCTGCTCAACTCAGGAGAGTTAGAGGGCAGGAGGGGCATGGGGAGGCCAAAGCGGGCTAGGGAGGTGGAGGGGTGGGACCAGGGATGAGGGCAGTGGCAGGGCCAGGAGGGCAGGAGTGGGGCCTTCCAGCTGGGCAGGTCAACCCTGGTGCCTTCCTGACCCGCATCCTAGCGGCCCCTCCTTCTCCATCCCTCCCTGAGCTCTCTGCCGCAGGGTCTCTGCATCCCCACGTTCCCAAACCAGGTTCACAGCAGAGAGGGAGATCTCGAAGGTCGGAGACTGACAGACTGCGGAACAACGTGTTTACGTCATGCACCAGAATCTCCACCTCTGGGGCTGTGTCCTTCAGAATCAGAGATTGAGGGACGCAGATGTTCCCATCAGTGTGAGGAGGGGAGAGGAAAGTCAGAAACGGTGCATGTTCCACATGGAGGCCATTTGGAAATTCTGAAGCCAGGACACAAAAGAGGAAGAAGTTTGTCTGACCAGGGTCCGCCGCTGCAGAAATCAGATCCCGACAAGCACACGCCCTGCAGGCCTCTGCACACATCACCCACAGGATGCACACACTCCCACGGGCACACCGGCATATACATGTGCACACACGCAAGCACAGATGTGAACATGCGCCAGCCCACACACATGCACCCACGCACACGGGAACACGGGCACACACACACACATGCACACACACACACACACGTGGACACAAAAGGAAAAGACTGGAAAGGTGAAGACCACCTGCGAAGGGCACTCCTGAGTTGCCACTTACTTAATTCTTCAGTCTCTTAAAATTCGTTATTTTACTACAATAAACGTTCATTGTCTTATAATAAAAATCTTCAAAAATAAAACTAAATAATGTACTTTACTCCAAAGATGAATCATAAATGGATTTCATTTAACCTGTGATATTAACCTTTTTAGAATTATGAAAGGAATGCACACACATTCTAAGAAGTTTAAACATCCCGACAGGAGCAGATGAGCGAATGGAAAGTCGCACCTCCAAGGAGAGCCCCATGGACAGTTTGGTGCATATCTCTCCGGCGCGGTTGCTCTCATTCCGTCTCTGTTTGTCTCTCTCTCTCTCACGCACATTCATTTTCATAGATGTGTGTTGATATCACATATCTGTGGTCTGACGGATGGGCTGGATGGGTCCCATTGCCTCTCCATGAACCTGAGTGTTGTTTCCATCTCCCAGCTATTGCAACCAGTGCTGTCATGAGTACTCTTGAAAAGACATCTTGGAAATCTTGGACAAGACTTCCTGTGGGCCACACTCCTGGCATTCGCACCGCCAGCAAAGGCAGGCTCCTGGGGAACTTTGATGGGTCCTACAGGCTGTTCTCCCAGAGAGCAGTGTCCTTTCCCCCTGCTCTCCAGGGATCTGCGGGGGCTTCTGCTTCACCACAATCTCACCAGGGCTGGTTGCTACCAGACCAGAAACCTGCCAGTCTGGTGGTGACGAATGCTGTCTCCACGGTGTTGACATTTGCACGTGTCCTCCTGGGGGAGGTTGAGCATCTCTGACATATGGTGTCCCTATGCATCGCCTTTGGGGGGAATTGCGTGTGTTTGCTCTCTGTCCCTTTTAAAACAATGACTTTCGAGAGTTTTTTGGTTCAGAGAGAGGTTTCACCTTTCTCTGACCTTGGTTTATAAGGAATGCTTTCCAGTTTGTGGTTTCTCTTTCCAGCTGTCTCCATTTTTCTTGTTTTTGTTTTGGCCATGGGAAGAACCAGGCATTTCCTGTGTGACTTGTGGCTCTGGTGACCCCCTTAGAACAATGGTCTGTAGCCTGAGATAATGACATATTTACTAAAAGGGCTTCATTTTAAGCATCTAATCCATAATCCATCTGGGACTTTCCTATCAGCTAGCAAAAAATGCTATTCAAGTAGAAAGAGAAATGAAAAATTGATCAGAGCTTCTGAAAATTTGTAAGCAGACTAGGATGGCCACCTATTGCATGATTCCACTTATAGGAAACATCCAGAAATGATTAAAAAAACCTGCCAGAACACAGAGTAGGGGTTGCCAGGGAGCGAGCGAGGGAGGAATGGGGAATGAGCACTTTTGGATCAGTGTTCCCTTTTGGTGAAGGGAATGTTCAGCAACTGGACAGTGGTGATGGAGGCCGAGCATTGCGACTGTACTTAATGCTCAGGAATTGTACAATTTACAAGGAGAAAACACAGATTTCTTAAAATATAAATAAATTTATTCTAGAATTTGAACAATAACCAAAAAAAGCCAAAAAACCGAAAAAAATAAAATGCCCAACAGACATACACGGTAACAAGGTAGAGGAAGGGAGGTTGTGGTGAGGGAGAAGGTAGAAGGGATGGGTCAGGAGCTGGGGCTGACAGAGGTTGCAGAGTGAGCTCTCCCCGGGCCAAGGCTGGGGCCTGAGCAGGTTCCAGGGCTCCAGCAGGAGCTGGAGCAGGGGATGGCTCTCCCTGTCCAGCGGCTGCGGCTTCAGCCAGCTGCAGGGATCCTGCAGGAGCCGGAGCGGGGGATGGCTCTCCCTGCTCCCATCATGTGGCCCCAGTTGCCTCCTGCTCTCCTGCAGGAGTTGCTGAAAATGATTGCTCTCCCCACACACGTGGTGGGTCCTGTGCTGCCTCTGAGGCTTGTACAATAGTCATTGAAGACGCTGGCCTTCTCCCCACACCTGCCGGTCCACTGTTCCTGCACAGCTTCTCCTCCCTCTGGGAGATGGACTCCCTGTCCCCTTCCACCAGCTCGGCGCTGATCTCCTGAGTGGACCTCTGCAAAGATAGTGACCAATAGCCGGCCCAGAAGCATCAGAGCCCTGCTCAGCTGCCCTTGCTGTTTCTTCTGCCCTCTGGACCTAATGCTCCCAGATCAGGCAGCAGCCTGTGTCTGCGCAGAATTCTCCCCAGGATGAAACAGATATACCTCAGGGGCTCGGGATAAACCTCCGGCAGATGGTGCCAGCCAGCACTCCATGTCCCACCCGACCAGCCATGACCTGGGGCATGAATGTGACCCGCCCACCAGGCTTCTAACCCCTCATCAGCTTGCTCCTGTTCGCAGTGGTCCACTCACATGAACCCCCCTTCCACACACACACACACACACACACACAGGGAGGGCACATAGGGCTGCCCAAGTGGGACCACAGTGGTGGCCTGGCCTGGATTGGCCCACCCTGGGCATCCCTGTGTTACCTTTGTGTCCCTCTGCACAAACACCCAGAGATGTCTCGAGTGGGACAGGAGCCCGCCTCTGCATCCTGGGCACTTGTTCCCAGCTCTGCTGAGTCTGCGGCCCTGGCAGATGAGCAGACAACACGAAAACATGGTGCTCCTTCTAGACAAGTGCTAGACGAGTGAGCTGTTGGGGGCTGTCTCTAGGAGCTGGGTGCCTAGAGACCAGGGTTCCAAGTTCTCTTGGGCTCACTGAGGTCATTGCCTGTGGTCCCCTTACCTAGGCTTCCTCCACACACAAGACCTCCCTAAGGGCCCCCTGGGCCGCTGACTGCTCATCCCCCATCCCCACACCACGTCCATACACAGTTGCACCAACGCAGCCCATCCCATAGCCCCCGAGGAGGCCCAGTCAGAACCCAGCGTTGGGGACATAGAGCTGGCTTCAGATCTGGCTCCTCCTTCTTGCCAGTGATATCCCCCAGCCAGGTGCCTCTCAGGGCTTCCCCATGTCCCCATCTGTGCAGTGGAGGTCATTCTAGCACCTAACTTGCTAGGGATGTCTTCAGGTGTCTAGACCTATCAATACCTCTAGTGCCTGTCAAACCCATGGGCTGCTATTCTGTGAAGCTCCTGCCCAGACTTAGCACTGGAAGGGTTACAGAAAGGGCTGGGCAGGACAGAGAAGACAACTTCAACAGGCCTAGGGCTGCTCTGAGGTCTGGGAAAGGCACTTCCCCTCCTGCCTGTTTCCCAGAGTTCCCAGGGAGGCTTGACATGAAAGGATCTTCAGACATCATCTTCTGCTGGCTTACAACCTTCCGGGTCGTCCTGTTGTGTTGAGACTCAGGTCCAAGAGTCTCCTCTCTGCCTATGTGTGGGGAGACCCCACAATGACTCCCAGTGTTCCCACCTCCTAGCCACGCATCCTATGTGATCCTGCCTCCTTGAGGGGAATGAACTGGGTTCCAGCCAGTAGAATAGGGCAAGGTGATGGGATGTCACTTCCAAGACGGAGTTCATGACAAGTCTTCTGCCTGGTTCTCTCTCTCCTGTGTTCATTCTCTCTCCATCTCTGTCTGTCTGTCTGTCTCTCTCTCTGCATCTCTCTGTGCTTCTGTCTCTCTCTGTGGGTCTATGTCTTTTTCTGTCTCTCTCTGTCTCTCCCTGTCTCTGTTTCTCTGTCTCTTTCTCTCTCCGTTTCTGTCTCTTCTCCTTTCTCTGTCTGTCTCTCCTCTCTGTCTTTCTGTCTCTGTCTCTTTCTCTCTCTTGGTCTCTCTCTCTTTCTCTCTGATTCATTGTTCAGGAGAAGCAAGATGAGATAGTATGTGATGCCCTATGAGGCCCTCGTGCAAAGAACTAATAGAGGGTCGCAGCTCACAGACAGAAAAGACCCCAAACTCCATCCAAACTGCGTCGTCCTGCCAATACCCTGGCAATGATGTCAGAGACAAGACCCTGCCCCTTGAGCCTCCGTTGAGACTGCAGCCCCAGCCTCCCAGGAGACCTAGAGGCAAAGGTTCCTAGCTGAGCTGAGCCTGGATCCTGGTAGAGAAACTAGGAGGTGGTCCATGTTTGTTCTTATGACTGCTAAGTTAGGGTCATGCTGTCACCCAGCATAGACAACTAGTACCTCCTTCCAGGCCTGAGTCTGGCCCTGCCCTTCTCCCTCCTCCCCTCCTCAACTCCCCAGCTATCACCAGCCACTCTAGCTCCTTTTTCACCTCCTCTTGGCCAAATTCTCTTCTGCCTCTGAGTCTCTGCCCCTTTGAGCTTCCCTTGGCACACTGCTCTGGGATGTGTGCAGGGCTGGTTCCTCTTGTCCTTCTGGTGACAGCACAAATGTCCGCATGGAGGCTTTTAGACCCACCTCAGGGCTCCAGGCCCTCCCTCCAGCACCCTGCTTCATTGCCCTATAGCACCTGCTCATCTTTTCCACATGGATTTGCTCTCCTCACTTTGTTCCTTCCCCTTGCACGCGGTGAGCTCCTGGAGGACAGGGACCACGTGGGGGCTTTCAGAACGGCCCCCAGGCTCACACCCTGCCTTCTCAGGGTGAGTGCGGGGCCCACAGCATCTAAAAGAAGGAGATCATCTCAGAGCCCCCTTCCGCCTCTGAGCAGCTCCCATCGTGGCCATGGATATGAATCATCAAAGGTGCCTGTTGCTTGGGATGGGGGAAGTCCCAGAATGACCCATGAGGGTTTCTTCCCAGTTCCAATTGCTCCACTGAGCACAAGTGGGCACAGCCCCCGTGGTGGTCAGTGCCAGTATTGAGGCCCCAGGCAGGAAATCAGGAAACAAAACACAAACCTTAGTTTGGGGCCCTCGAGGTGGCAGTTCCACCAGGGCCCAGGGCACAAAGGAGAAGGCCCTGCAGGCTCTGGGGGTGATGTGAGGGTCCCCCGAAGCCTCTCTTGCTCCCTCGCTCCCTGCACTGGCCCTGGTGTGTGCAGTTTCCCCAGGAGGCCTCCTCACCGCAGCCAGGGCACTGACTCCACCCCATGTCCAAATGAGGACCTGGAGCCTCCAACAAGGATGGCCTTGGCCCTGCTCTCTAGATGAGTGGTCCAGTGCTCTGCCATGTTCTGCACTAGCCAGGTCCCCAATCCCCCTAACTCTCAGGCTGCCCTCTGCCCAGAAAGACCTTGGGGGAGTAGAAGACCCTGTCCAAGGCCTCGGAGCACAGTGGGTCATGGACGGAAACTAAGGCCCATAGATTCTTCTACAAGTTTGTGGGATCCTTGGACTCACTCCTCTTATTGACGGAGGAGTAACCTGAGGCCTGCTATCCTGTAGCCCCCCTTCCACACTAGCGGGGGTCACATCCTAGTTCCAGGTGCCCAGAGTGGTGGAGACAGGACCCCAGACCTTGTCCTCTGCAGGTTGCTTCAGGAGGGCCTTGCCAAGGCATCCCCCTGGGCACCGTGGGGACCCCTGACCACCAGTCAGGCATCTCTCCCCTTCATGCTGTAGGTCTGGGCATGTTGCTGGGGTTTCCTCAGTAGTTCATGAGTGTTGAAAATGGGTTTGGTGAAATGAGTGACATGTTAATTGGTGTATCAGTCAGGGTTCAGTGAGGAGACAGATATCAAACAGTGATTTGAACAGAGAAAGTTTAAGAAAGGAAATAAAAAAATAAAATAAAATAATTAAAAAAACAAAAAACCCCACAAATGAACAGAGAAAGTTTAATATAAAAATCCACAAATTCACAGGAAAGGTGCACTCTGGAACTTTATGGAAATCCACCCTTTTGGGGCCGAGAAAGGCGTTCGAGGGGAGGGACCTCATGGGAGGCGTTCAGCTAGGGCCTTGCCTGAGGGGGCTGCTGGAGGAAGCTGTTGGCGGCTCTGTGCTGTGGGCCAGCACTAGGGCAGGAGTCTGGTGCTGGAGAAGCCATTCGTGCACCCGCAACCAGGAAGGAAGTCCTCTTTCTCTGGCTCTGTCTTTCCAAGAAAAACACGTGAAGGGCCCAGCTGCATTCTCCCAAAGCAGGCCATGAAGAGTAGATTTGGAGCTGAGAGGCAAGACACTGATACCTGACATGATTGGCATTGGAAGAAGGGAGAATCGGGCTTGCCTTTGTGAAATTAGTGGTCGTCAAGACTTGGAAAGCAGATTTTGGAGTTATTCTCTCCCTTGCATGAACAGGGCATGAGAATCAGGTTTGACCTTTACTCTTAGACATAGTACCTGATGTTTGATCCCCAAGCAGTTCTATCAAGCCTAATGCCAACTGAAGTTAAAAAGGACACAAAAATTCTATTTCCGGAATGTTCTATTTGTCATGAGAAAATCTGTCCACCATGGGGCTGGTAGGTTCATCCAAAAGGACAGAGATAGGCTTTACTGAGCTACAGAATAGGTTTTATGAGTTGCTTTGTTCCCAGGTTCCTACTGAATTTATTTAAGTAAATGTCCATTTGTGTGACAAAATCGGGCGTCAGACTTGCTTTCATTATAACCTGATAATAGGTTGTGGGTGCTTAGCTAACCATTATCAAGGCAAAGTTTTGGTACCTATTGTCATCTAAGAAAAACAACTGAAATGTTGAGCAGGACTATTAGGGGTTAGCTGAAACTGCTTGGGTTCTTTGCAGCACACACACCCAAGCAGTCTCACCTCTGGGCCTTTGTACCTGCTGTAGCCTCTGCCCAGAACCTCTACCCAGGATGTCTACATGGCTCACTCTTTCATGGCTTCGTGCCTTGGCTCAAGTGTCCTCTGAGAGGTAGACAGCAAGACAGGCTTAAACGTGCAAGGGTTTTGTGTGGGGAAATGCCTCTGTAAGAGAAAACAGGGTGGAGGAGCCTGGGAATGTGGGAGAGCCATCAGGCCACAAGGCCAGTCAGACTCTAAATGAGGGAGAGATAGAGGGAAGGCTGGGTAAAGGGGACCTGCATGGCTGCAGAGTCTAAGGAAGGCTCGGTAAGGCCACCGGGGAGTCCGGGAGCCAAAGGAGACCAAAAGAAGAGTCCATGCCTCCCAGGAACAGGTCTGCCCAAGTGTGCGTCCGTGTCTCACTCAGTCACTGGGAGCAGTCCAAGGGAAGCAGGAGCTCCATGCAAACAGAGGGTAGGGTTCCCGGCCCAGCAGACACTGATCTCACACCTTTGTTTCCTGACATTCCCTGGAGTTGGCGGCCTTGGACGAGCAGTCCCCTAGATACCTCGTCTCATCAGTCTGTAGTCCGCGATCACCCTCTAGAAAACAGCCCCAGAGAATGGTCAAACAGCAACGGCATTTCACCAGGAGACTGTAAAATCATGTTTCACAGACTGGATACAAGGCACATTGCAGGACAGCAAAGCAATTTGAACTGGTCTCAGGAGTAGATTAAAACCGGATTCCTTCCAGGGATCAAGCAATACAAAGAGAAAGAGAGAGAAGGAAGCAAGGGAGAGAAGAAAGAAAGAGTTTGCCCTCAGCATTTGGGACTAGGATTTGGGAACGCCTGTCACGGATCCTAATGGGCTGGAAGACATCCAACAAGCCCTAAAGTCAAAACACCTCATTCATTTAAAAAGATTGATTTCATGTATTGATTCTTTCTCAGTCTCTCATGTTAGAAGTGAGATCCAGAGAAAGGAGACAACTTCCCAACAGCACATAGCAAGTCAGCAGCAGAGCCTGGACAAGAACCCAGGTGCCCAGACTCCCCAGTCATTCATTCCTGAGGGCGTCCCTTGCTCCCAGCTGCAAGCTAACCTCTAGGAGTACAATGCTGAGGACAATCTGAATGAACTGAATTCCTGCCTTCACAGAACTTCCAAAGAGGTGCTTGAGCTGGCTCTTCCAAGACGAGTAGGAGTTTGCCAGACATGTGCAGGGAAGGAGGGCCCTGGAAGGGCATTCGAAGTACTGTGTCAAAGTAGGGAGGCCGGAAGCAGCACAGGGAATCAGCAACTACATTCCAGCCCTCTGATTCCAGCGGAGTCTAGGGCTGAGGGCTAGGTGAGCTGGGGAGGAGCATGCGCTGTGAAGACAGCAGGGAAGCCCGGCAGGGGTTTGGGCAGGGAAGGACAATAGTAGGAGCTACCCTCTAGCTCAATGGGGCTGGAGCACGGACTGAGCGGCCTGGTAGCAGATGGCAGTGGGCAAAGGCCGCGACAAGGCCAGGTAAGAAACGACGAGGGACAAAGGCAAAGGGAGGAAACAGGAGAGGGGACGGCACTGCCCGGGAGTTGTGCAGGGTGGGCCACCCTCAAGGGTCCCGCCGGCCGATGCCAAGAAGCGAAGGGCCTTGCAAAAGAAAGCGCCATGCGCCCGACGAGCCGGGCAGATGCTCGGAAACGTGCGCTGCGCGGGGAGGGCTGCATTCAGACGGAGCTGGAGCTCAGAGGAAGATCCCGCACTAGGTGGCCAAGCCACGATCGCGTTCGCGACGGTCCATACCCTCAGGATCTCGGGTCCCCGGCTCCGCCCAGCCCAGCCCAGCCCTGCCCTCCCGCCGCCCTGCGTCATTGGCCGCCCTCAGTTTGCCCATCAGCCAATAGGAACCAAGGCCGCCGGCGCTTCCGCTTGGGCGTGGGGTCAAAGGTCACCTATGATGGCGGCGCCCAGCAGTAGCTGAGGCGTGAGGAGGGGAATGGAGCGGGCGGCGGGGCCTCGTCTGGGGCGCCGGCTGAGCTTCGGGCCCGAGGCGGGGGCCATGGACGGCGGCCGGGCGCTCGCGGAGCCCGCGGGAGGCGGCCGCGCCCGTGGTCCGGTAGGTGGGCGCGCGCGGCCCGCGCCGAGCGCATGTTCCTGCGACTTCAGCCTCTCTGGGCACCGGACGGGCCCCCTTCGTGCGGCCCAGCTCCGGGCCGAGCCCCGCCGGCTCGCGGCCGCGCCGCAGGCCCCCTCCAGTGCCCTCCCGAATGGAGTCGGAGCCGAAGGTCCGGGCGGCGCCTTCCTCCCTCCGTCCGCCCTCGCCTCCGCCGCTGCTCCCCGGGTCCTCGGTCTCTTGGAGAAGCTGCGAGGCACGGGGTCAGCTTCCGGGCAGACGCCTCTCCGGCGGCTGCAGGCCCCGGAAGGGAAGGCGGTTGGCGCGCTGCCCACAGTGATGGAGCGGCTGGGCATCTGCTCCTCCCCCGGGGGTCGGGGTTGTCACCACAGTTGAGGGAGGAGAGGGAGGCTCAGAGACGTCAAGGGACAGGCCCCAGCCCCACAGCTGGCAGGCGGACGCACAGTGGGCTCCGCACTCGGGCCGTCTGACTCCTGAAGTTCTGCTGTTCGGAAGGGCGGCTGCCAAAGGTCAGGGAAGCCGTGGGCCGGCTGGAGTCGCTGAGCAGCTGGGAAAGGACGTGTCGCCCGAGCGGGTGCAGGGGTGAGAGAGGAAGGAGCGAAGGTCCGAACGCACTCGAATGGCTGCACTGCAGGCCTCTGCGTTGCCTCAGGTTTGAGAAGACGGCAGCAGAGGGCGGCTCCCTGGGGCAGCTCATCTGGGAGCCGACGCTCGGAAGAGCGAAAATGTGTCAGGACGGGTTCTCCTTGGCGCCGGTTCTGGAAGCCTTGGTGGCCGATGAAGAAGGAGCGGATCGGCCCAGTTTGGTTTCCGCCTTCTCTGCCAAGGGTGAGGAGTGATCTTTAACTGAAAAGGGGCGAGAGCAAGAGAAACAGGAGTTCAAGCTCCAAATGAATGAAAAGTTGAGTTGTTTCCTTCTTAATAGGGAGTTGTAACGGTGATTTATGTGTTCCAGATGGATGCAGGTACTTTATGACATGTAGGATATGTGCAAGTATTTTCTGCCAATCTACTGCTTTTCTTTGTATTTTCTTGAGAGTGTCCTTTGAAGAGCAAAATTTTTTAATTTTAATGGAATTCAATTGATGGCTTTTCTGCCCTGGATTGTGCTTTCGGTATATCTAAGAAATCTTTGCCTAACCCGACATCGCAAAGATATTCTTCCCATGTTTTCTTCTAGGAGCTTCATAGTTTTAGGTCTTGTGTTTAGGTCTATGAGCCAGCCACTTGAGTTGATTTTTGTGTATGGTGTGTTATGGGCCTTTTTCCTGTGGATAGCCGGTTGTCCTAGGATCTTTAGTTGAAAGACTATCCTTTCCTTGTTGAATTGTCTTAGTGCGTTTGTTGGAATCAGTTGGCTGTAAAACTAAGGATTGATTTGAGACCGCTCAGTTCTGTTGCGTTGATCGATATGTTTGTCCTTATGCTAAGATTACACTCTCTTGATTACTGTAGCTTTATCAGAAGTTTTGAATTTGGGAAATAGAAGTCCTCCAGCTGGTCCTTGTTTTTGGAAATTGTTTTGGCTATTCTGAGTCTTGCTTTTCCATACAAATTTTAGGATTAGCTTGTCACTTTCTGCAAAAATTCTTTCCGGATTTTAATAGAGATTGTGTTGAATCTGTAGATGCATTTTGGCACAAATGCCATCTAAACAATTGTGAGTCTTTCAGTCTATGAACATGGAAAATCTCCCCATTCAAGTAGTGTTTAATTTTTCTCAACTGTGTTTTGTAATTTTCAGTATACAACTCTTAGATTTGTATTGTTAAATTTATTCCTAAGCATTTTATTCTTTTTGAGGTATTTTGAATAAATTGTATTTTTAATTTAACTGTTGGAGTGTTCATTCTTAGTTTGTAGAAATACAGTTGGTGTTTGTATTCACCTTTTCTCTTGTGACTTTGCTGAACTTGTTTATTTCTGTAGATTTTTGTGTATTCCTTAGGAATTTCTACATATAGGATCATGCTCTCTGGTTGTCTGTGAATAAAGACAGTTTTACATGTTCATTTCCAATTTTGTTGGCTTTTGTTTATTATCACCACCAGTGATAATATTGAGTACATCCCGTCACTCTTATGTTACGTCACGTACTATTTACCCCAGGGGCTTTAGCTCTCTTGACTCATTTAGTTCTCGGAACAACCCAATAAGAGAGATGCTGCTGTCATCTCCATTTCACATACAGGGAAACAGACACAGAGAGGTTAAGCAGTCTACCTAGGTCACACAGCTGGTAAGGGTCTAACAGCTGTAGGTCCCATGGTGTTGTCAAGATTCAAACTAGGGGGGTCTTCAGCTGAACTGCTCTGTGAGCCTGTGTCTTGCTGAGTGGGGAGGATATGACACTTAGATCACTGGGTGAATGTGCAGGTGAAATGAGATAGTGCCTCTCAGACACTTAGCACATAGTAAACATTCTGTGGTGTTAGTTGCTGTGTTAATAGTGTCTGCTCTTGGAATGGGTCAACAAGCTGCCGTTTCTTGCTGGAAACACTTGACGTTGCCAAGCAGTATGATGCTTTCTGGGAACTCTTTTTCAGATTTCCTCTGCCGCCTGTGGCTATGGATTCATGCTGCTGTCCTCTAAAACCAAGGATGTGACGAAAGTTTGGGGAATGGGACTCAAAGGTTCTCAGCTTAGATTTCACAGGAGCCAGAAAGAGAGAAGTGTGTGCTCTCCCCTTGGCTTTCTCTGCTGTGATTGGGCTGAGAAAGCTCTCTCTGACTTTCAGGAATCTGATGACATAAACCAAACCAGAACAACAACACAGAAGGAGGCTGTAAGGGCGCGTTGCTTGAAACTCTCTGGACTAGATTATTTTTCAGCCTGTTTGGTGATAACTGTGAACCTTTAGACAAAAGGGCGTTTCGTGATAAGAAAGATGTTGTCTTTTGGCCCCAGAGAGACGACCATTCTTTCCTAGCTTGGAGATAGCCTGAAACACTCTACAGAGCCTAGAATGTGTTCTGGGGAAAATTCAGTGAAATCCTTAAGATAGAGACTGTATTCCAGATATTTGAAATTGGGTTGCAGTAATGCTAGAAGTGATTTATGATGGCTTTTCAAAAAATAGACATTAGTCCATCCATATTATAAGTACAATAAGAAACGTTTTTTAAAATAAAGGGGAAATTACCCAGAAATATATACTAGACAAACCTTTCTTTTCATTTTTCTCTTGTTCCCTCATTCATTTGCAAATATGTTTTTTATGTAATTCTGATCATAGCATATGTTTTATTTTCTGCCTTTTTTCACTTCGTTTTATATCAGAATTCGTTTATCCTTAGTATTGAACTCTCTCTGGGCTGTGAGATGCCACATTATGTTTCTTTATCCGTTTCATTAGGAACAGTTGTAGGCATATACAGACTTGGACAGAATACGATAATGCATCCCACGGACCGTCACCAGCTTCAGCCATCATCAGCTCAGGCCAGGCTTGTTTTATCCATTTCCCCACCTTCCCCCTGATAAATTTGGAGCAAATACTAACGTCATTGATTTTTGTTCATAAATATTTCAGTGTGTATCTTAAAAAATATGGCCTCAAAAAAAAGAAGATAAATGCAACATCATTATCGCACCTAAAAATTAAGAGTATAGTCCCTTCATATCAAATATCCAGTCAGTGTTCACATTGCCGGTTGTCTCATAAATGTCCTAAGATTTTTATTTTATTTAAAACGTTTTCTTCAATCAAGATCCAGATAATGTGCAGACATTGCAATTGGTTGATAAGACTTTTAAAGGTCTTTTAAGTCTCTTTCAATGTTTCCTCCTTGAAATTTATTTATTGATGAAATCACATTGTTTATTCTATACAGTTTTCCAGTCTGGAGTTTGTTGAATGCGTCCGTGTTGTGCCATTTGACATGATCCTCTGTCGTCTGTATTTCCTGTCAATTAGTAGTTGGACCGAGAGCCAGATTCCCTTTCAATGTTATGTCTTTACTGCTTGCCAGGCCCTTAGGGGTCTGTGCAGGTGGTAATGGGGGATGTGAGTCACTTTTCAGTATTTTGAAGTATTCTGCGTTTTCAGCTTATAGGGCTGTATAGGCTAACATCATTGTCCAGTTTCTTTGATTTTGCCTAGAATCACATCATCTCATTATAAAAAACCAGTTATTTGATGCAGATCAAAGCTCTGTCTGAAATTATGTCAGTCACTCATGGATACTAATGGGCAAGTGTATATAATAGTAATAATGCTGTTTATTTGGTGGGGAAAATCTTGTTAAACATGGGGTTCCTAGGAGAAAATAGGGGATCATTAGTGGGGAGTAGGTTGAGAACTAGTGTATTTGCAGATCTTCTCCTAACCTCCAGCCTCCATTGTGAATACTCAAAACCTCATCGTTTAAAACCTGTGTGAGGAAGTGAGCCCCAGTGGCCTAGTGGTTAAGTTTGGTGTGCTCTGCTTTGGTGACCTGAGTTCAGTTCCTGGGTGCAGACCTGCACCGCTCACTGGTGGCCATGCTGTGGCGGCGGCTCACCTACAAAAGAGTAGAAGATTGGCCATAGATATTAGCTCAGCCTAAATCTACCTCAGCATAGATATTAGCTCAGCCTAAATCTACCTCAGCAAAAAAGAGGACGAAGATTGGCAGCAGATGTTAGATCATGATGAATCTTCCTCAGCACAATGAACAAACAAGCAAACAAGCAAACAACCAACTTAGGAGAGGAATTCCTTATGAAGACCAGCCTGGCTTCTCCAGTAGGGTTTTAAAGAACAATAAGGTTCTTCTTTAGAGTGACTTCTAAACATCTTTCCTCCTTACTTGCTTATTTAAATATTGAAATTGTGTTTTTTTAATAGATAACCTATTTGCATAATTCAGAATCCTTAAGGTGCAGTAGAAGATGTGATGAAAAGTCTGCCTTCCACCTCTGTCCTCCCAGCATCATGACTTTTTTTCCCTGTGGACAGCCTGTGTTAAGAGTTTTCAGTTTGTCCTTCTAAAGAGATTTAATGCATCTGCAAAGGAATGCATCTGCGTATTCTTTTGGTCTCCTTTTCAGTTAAGTGGTGTCATATAACATGCTGTTCTTCACCTTCCTGAGGAATCGGAGTGGATGTTGCAGGAAGAAAATGCATTTCCTTTCCTGAAAAATTCAAGTGGTATTAAATGACATGGGAGAAGCTTTCTTTACTGACTAAGGATGATTTTCAATAAGTCACTGTGTCATGGAGGTGATGTGGTGCAGTGTGCTGGAGCTGGAGACTGGCTTTCTAGTCCTTGCTCAGCCTCTAACTTACGTGCCTTGAGGAAGTCATTCTGATCTCTGACTGGGTGACAACGTGGGGGTCAGGCAGTATGACCTTTAGTGTTACAAATGCTATGACCCTCTGTCAATGCACTGACTCTGGTGGTGGTGGTTTCAGCGAGGGGATAGGAGGATGTTTTGGAGCCCTCACCCATCCCACTACCTCTGGACAGACCTCAGGAGACACAGGTGCTACAGGTCTCCTGCGGCAGAGCCCACCCTCTCGTCCTGGCGGACAGCGGAGGAGGTGACTTGACCTGCTGGAGATTGATGTGGCGGGGGGAGCCGCTTTCCTGCCATTGAGCCTGAAGTGGGCATTTCATTGAGCCACATCTGCTTTGTGAAGCTGTGGGCATTCCCAAGCGAATCAGTAGGATGGCTCCAGAGAGCTGTGTTGGCAGACCTTGCTAACTCTTTTCTGTTCGCTGCTCTCTGTGGCTCTTGGGAAGTCTCAGGTATTTATTGACATGACACCGCACACCAGGCAGCCTCATCAGGGCCTCCAGCTCCCTTTGCCATGAAGTCACTGAGCTGGGCTGCGTGTGCAAATGGCTTTTCCTCTTGTACTGAAAGAAGCCCATTTGCTAACACTTCTTCCGCATGGTAGGGGCTTTCAGAGTCCAGGCTCCTGGGTTACCCTGAGGCTCTCCAGAAGAGCGGTTGTTTCCAGGGAAGGCCAAGGTGGCTTAATTTTTCAAGTTTCCTTTTCTGGCGCCGTGTGCTTTGTAGGAAAGTGCGATGGTGGTGTTTAGGAAGTCTTTCAAGAGGGGAGTTGGCATCGAGAGCAGCCTAGTGACAGGTCCAGGCGCTAGGGTTGCTGAGGCCTTTCACAGGAGGTGCTCACCTCTCTCGGACTTCCTGGGAGGCAGGAGGAGGGCCCAGAGGGGAAGCAGAGGGACAGTAGAGGTGACCCAGCTGAGAGTGTGCCTGCACTGGCTGGAAGTGCTGGAGGAGGAAACCCAGTGGCTGTTGGGTGAGCAGTTGGACTGGGACCACTTTCCAGACCCCCTTCCAGTCCTGATTTTCTCGGATCCCCAACCCTGCAGAACTGATTTCCCTGGTGGTGGTTTCTTTAGGCTTCAGCTTGGGAAACAGCTCTTACGGGCAGTGTGGATGGAAGGTGATTGAAAATGGAATTTGCTTGTGAGCCTCTGCAGAGACGACCACTTCCAGAATTGTGTTGAGCATTAAACATTTCTGGAGTGGCTACTATGGGATCAACCCACAAAGCAGAGAAAGCCAGGTTCTTTGTGCCTGAGAGGAACAGGGACCCCTCCCCGGAGAGCTGTGGGGAGGCTGTTCTGTTGCAAGTAGAGCTCCATCTGTCAGCCTGGTGGGAGGGAGGGGGCATGAGCGTCTTGTGATACCTGGACCCTCTTTGAATCCTTCTTTTATTTTTAATCAAATTGACTAAGTTCAAAAATTGGTCATGTTAATCTTTGAAAAAAACTTCCCCCCAGCTCCTCACATTATGATGGTGGATTAACCACTAGTCGCAGCTCTGGCAGCAGGTGAACGTCACCAAGGGATTTGCTGCTTTTGTTTTACTTTGCGACCCGCGTCTAACTCTGCCTTCTCTCTGACCTTGACACTTTCTCTAACAGTTCCTATGTGCATGTGGGGCCGCCAGTTAGGGGTGATGGGGAGGGGCCAGAAGCCCACATTGTTCACTGTGACCATATCTCTTGCTTCTCCCTAGATTGCTCCCGGCCGTAGTGACAGTCACGAAGTCCACAGAGTGCAGGACTTCGATGAACAGGTGTTCCAGGTAAGAGACGTGGGCTGAGAGCCACTTATTCTGCACCTGGGATGCTTTAAAAGGCTGAAATTTGGGTGGGGTGATGGCAAATCCATTAGGGGGATTTTCTGAATTAATAAATTATTTTAGTAAAAATTATTGCCTGCCTACCTAGGCTAGGATGTATGGTGGATTGTGAGGTACCAAGCTGGATCATATTTAGGGGGATAACAGTCTCGTGGGAGAGACAGGTTACAAACACTAGCTGTACCAGAGAAGAAAGTGTCCCAGCACTGTGTGTGTTCCAGGTTGCCTTCATCTTGCTCACCATTTTGTTCCCATCCCTGGGGCAGTGCCTGGCACATGGTAGGTACCCATAGTCAATACTTAAATCCATAAATGAATGCAAACAGAAAGTGCTGTGAGAGTAGCAAAAAGGGAATTGGTAAGTCTCCCAGGGTTGAACAGAAGGGAGAGAAGGCACCATGGAGGAGGTGGCAGGGGAATTTACCAGGTAGACTGGGGATGGGTGGCAGGAAAGGTTCCATGGCAGAGGGGAGGGGCAGGGGGAGGCTTTAACTGCTGAGAGCGTGAGGGGCGGCTGGAGTTTGGTGTGCTTCCAGGGCAGCGGTGTGGGAGAGGCTGGAGGACAGGTGGAGAGTGAGTGATGCAGGATTTTGTAGAGTTGGGGGAGGAGGTGATGAAGGCCACTTGGGGAGCTGTGGGCAGGAGGGACAGATGGGGAGACCTGTAAGGAGAATTGACCAGATTTGGGGCTTGATTCGATGGATGGAGTGAGCTAGAGGGAGTCCAGCATGACTCCTCAGGCCCAAGAGTGGCTGCTGATGTTCTCAGCCCAGATGGGGGAGTCCCAGAGGAGGAGCAGGCTTGGGTTGGGTGAGGGGGGAAGCGAGGAGGAGGTAGAGAGTGTATCTGCTTTTAGGGCTGCGGTAGAGTGTAGCGCTTCTGGCACAGGCTTCAAAGTCACAAGGATGTGAGTTCAAGTTCCTGCTTCCCTGAATATTAACTGGATAACTTTGGACAACTTACCAACCTTCTCTGTGATCCGGTTTCTTTTTAGCTGGTCTTGGATATTGTCTTAGCACGGTGACTGGCATGACAAATGTTCAGTAAATGGTGCTTTTCATTTGGCTGTTAGAAAAGTAGGTCTGAAACTCAGTAGAGTTTTTGGGACTGGAGAAACCACTGCAGAGGTGACAGTGAAAGCCTTGGGAACAGATGCAGCCACCCAGGGGAGTAAATAGTGAGAAGAGGGCAGAAGACAGACCTTGGAGAAGGATTCCAGCACTGAAGGGTAAGGAGTACAGGCTCAACTAATGACAAAGATTGGAAGCTATTGGAGAGGCAGAAGAGAGAGATGGGGAAGAGAAAGGCTTATGGAGGAGGGAGTGGTTCCTCGGGGATGCAGTGGGATGGAGGAGCTCTTGGGTTTGCTCCTTAGGACGTCAGGCACTCTCCTTTAGCAAGAGCACTTTCTGTGCAGTGGGACAGAAGCCAGGCTGCAGTGGATTGAGAAAGAATCCAATGTAGAGGCCGTGTGGGGCAGCCTGCCTGGACCTAGGCCCTTCGGGGAGCAGTAGGGAATGCTACCGTGCTTTGGGTCCATCCACTAGGACACTGATCTTCCAGAGACTTCTTCTCATCAACCTCCACTCTGTTTGTCTGATAGGTTGCATGTGGTCAGGACCATAGTCTGTTCCTAAGGAATAAAGAAGAAGTCTGTTCTTCTGGGTGGGGCACAGATGGACAAACAGATAGTGCCCCTCACATCCCCTTGTGAGGGGCCATATGGAGCTGTGAGCGGTAGGGCTCTCAGGGGCTGCAACCCTTATCACTTCCTGGGGACCCCATTCTCTTTGTCCAGTCCCAGTCCCCTCAGTCCCAGCTCCCATGGACAGGAACTGACAAAGGGTTGGATGGAGGATTAGAGCCGCCCCTCAACAAAGGGCCTTTCTCTCTGCAGAGAGAGTGCTGAGCCTTTTAAAGAAGAAACAAGGGCCACTAAAAGGGAGCTCGACTTGAGCTGATTTCAGCAGAATGTGGGTAAGGGAGAGAGGAATGAGGGAGAAGCTTTCTCAACCTTGTATATTTAATCTTTTTGTGTCCAATATTTGTCTGAAAGGAGGGCCTTTAAGTTAAGATTTAAACATGGTATAATCCTCGATAATCCTACCACCGCATCAGATCATCTTTGCTCACTGTCTCGTGTTTCCTTCCAGTCCTTGTTCCTCTGTGTACGTCTTTTATACTGTCGTCGTAGCATAGGTGTGGCTTTATATGCCTGTTTTATCATTTGCATAAAACATTTTTCTATGTTGGTACAATCAGTTTTCACAGTTACAGTTTTTAATATTTGTATGATATAGCATCAGATTAATTTACCATAAGGCAATTAATCCATTAACCCTTTTTATCAAGTCATTACTTAATCATTACCCTGTTGTCAGCAGGTATACTATTTTGGGGATTGAGTGCAGCAGACATTGGAGATATCGGGGCCTTTTTCATGTGTACATATATAGCTTTTACTTTCATTTGGATTATTGCTCTAGGATAAACCCCGTGAGTGGGTCAGAAGATTAGGACATTTTTATTGTTGTCAGAAAGTATTGTTAAATTGTTTTCTAGACACTTTAGCAGTTTATACTGCCAGCGGTAATGGAGAGAAGAGCCGCTTTCTTCCTATCCTCACTAGCAGTGAGTATTGTCCATCTAAGTGTGCTCATTTCATTACTGTACCAGGTTTTTTTTTTCTTCTTTCTTTTTTTTTTTTTTTTCTGCTTTATCTCCCCAAACCCTGCCGTACACAGTTGTATATCTTAGTTGCAGGTCCTTCTAGTTGTGGGATGTGGGACGCCGCCTCACCGTGGCCTGAGGAGTGGTGCCGTGTCCGCGCCCAGGATCCGAACCCTGGGCCGCCACAGCGGAGCACACAAACTTAACCACTCGGCTATGGAGCCTGCCCCTGTACCAGGTCTTTAAATGGGCTTTTCTTTGATAGCTACAAAACTGAAGCTTCTCTTTATTTTTACAGTCTTGGGGTGGGTAATTTTTTAACATCAGGTTTTTGTAAAACTACTAAAACAGTTGATTCTGAAGCAGAGACAGGAATAAGGTGAAAAGTACAAGTCCCACTGGCTGGAGGTAACCGTGCTTATCAGTTTCCTGGTACCATTCCAGAAACTTGCCGTCGCCTGCTGCACCTTCTCCCCCCTCCCCGGTCTTGCTTGCCAGGCTCTGAGTCAGCCCTGCTGCCCTGCCCTCAGTTCCTGGAGAGAGCCCTCCTCCTGACTGCCATAGGGCCTTTGACCGTGCCATCCCCTTAGCCTGGAATGCTCTTCTTTGCTCCCCTTTTCCTCCTGGGCCTCAGGTCAGGGGTTATCTCTTCAGTGAAGGCTTCCCTGACCATTCTTTCTAACTCGGTGTTTCTTTCTTTCTTCTGGTTTCTATCGCAGCATCCTGTTCCTTTCTTTCATGATCCTTCAAGTCGAGTCACTTTTTTAAAATCTTTTTGATTATATCACCATTATGGTGTCTGCAGAAGCTGATGTGTAGGCAGTACTCCCCAAATTGATCTACACATTCAATGCAATTCTTGTCCAAATCCCAACTGCCTTATTTGCAGAAATGGACAGACTCGTGCTCAAATTCATATACAATTGCGAGGGACCACCAATAGCCAAAAACATTTTGAAAAAGGACAACGTTGAAGGACTCACTTTCTGCTTCCAAAACGTCCTAGAAGGTTACGGTGATCAGACTATGGTATGGGCATGAGGACACACACAGATCGATAGAATAGAATTGTGAGTCCAGTAGTAAACACACACACTGTGATCCATTATTTATACTGAGGTACAATTGACCTCCAACATCCTATTAGTTTCAGGTGTGCAACATAATGATTTTGTATTTGCATATAGTTCTGAAATGCTCACCACGATGAGTCTGGTTAATGTTGTCACCATATGTAGTTACAGAATTGTTTTTTCCCACGATGAGAACTTTGAAGATTTCCTGTCTCGGCGACTTTCTAATACGCGATACAAGTATTGTAGCTGTAATCGCCAAGCTGTACATTACATCCTCGTGACTGACTTATTTTATAACTGGACGTTTGTACGTTTTGGCTCCCTTCGCCCATTTCACCCTTCACCTCTGGCAACCAGCAGTCTGTTCTCTGAATCTATGAGGTGTTTTTTTCCTTTATTCCTCATATAAGCGAGATCATGCAGTATTTGTCTTCTGTGTCTGACTTATTTTGCTTAGCGTAATGCCCTCAAGGTCCATCCATGTTGTTGCAAATGGCAAGATTTCATTCTTTTTTATGACTGAATGGTATTCCCTTATATCTATCTAGAGACCACATTTTCTTTATATGATCCGTTACTTTTTGAGAAGAGTGGTAACACCATTCAGTGGGGAACGAATTGTCTTTTTGTCAAATGGTGGGGGACAACTGGATATCCACATGCAAAACAGTAAATTTAAACCTCTACCTCACAGAATCTTTGAAAGTTAATTCTAACGGGATCAAAGTTGTAAATGTAAGAGCTAAAACTATAAAACTCTTAGAAGAAAATGTAGGTGTAAATCTTTGTGACTTCAGATTAGATTAGACTTAAATAGGACACCCAAAGCACAAGCAAAAAAAAAAGGAAAACTGGATAAATTGGACTTCATGAAAATTAAAAACTTTTGTGCCTCAAAAGACACGATGAAGAGTGAAATGGCACCTCCCAGAATGGAGAAAAGTATTTGTAAACCATATATCTGATGAGGGTCTATTATCCAGAATATTTAAAGAGCTCTTAAAACTCCATAACAAGACAACGGCCCAATTTAAAAATGTGCAAAAGGTTGTGAAGGCATTTTTCCAAAGAAGATACACAAATGGGCAATAAGTGCATGGAAAGAGACACACATAACTAGTCATTAGGGAAATGCCAATCAATACCACGAGATATCATTTTTCATTCATTAGGATGCTTGCTTTGAAGCAATCCCCAGAAAATAACAAGTGTTGATGAGAATGTGGAGAAATTGGAACCCTCATACATTGCTGGGGGGAATTAAAAAGGTGCAGCTGCTGTGGAGAACAGTTTGGCCATTCCTCAGAAAGTTAAACACAGAATTGCCATATGTCCCAGCTATTCCACTCCGAGGTATGTAGCCAAGAGAAATGGAAACATTTATCTGCACAAAATCTTGTTCACGAATGTTCATAGCAGCATTCTTCATAGTAACCCAAAAGTAGAAAACCCACAAATGTCCATCAAGTGACAAAATGCATCCAGTTTGTTTGAAGGGGGTCAAAGGTAAAAAAGTAGAGAGACAAAATTACCATGTGGAAGAAGAGGGAAGTACAATTCCGGTCGTCGCTGTCCATTGCCCATTCTCTCACGCCTGCTGTCCTTTCCACACAGAGGCCCGGATGGCTACGTCACAGCAGGTGTCATGCACACAGCATGTTTTCCCAATTCTGCGCTACACGGACTGTGTGCTCTTCTGTAGAAACATTTCCGAGGCCCATGAACTCACGTGAGTCCCCCGGCAAACCTCCGGTCCCTGGGTTAGCACACACTGCTCACTGACTCAGCTGCACGGTTGAATCCCTTGGATGCTGCAGCAAAGGATTGGAGACGAATTGTGCTGGGCCTTGTCAGAACAAGACAACACCAAGCAAAAGCCAAAATGCAGTGTATCCCTGCAGTGGGATATTGCTCAGCCGTCAAAAGGAGTGAAGTTCCGATAGATGCCACGATGTGGATGCACCTTGAAAACATTGTGCTGAGTGAAAGAAGCCAGTCACAAAAGAACACACACCGTGTGATTCCATTTGTATGAAATGCCCAGAATAGGCAAATCTCTAGAGACGCAAGAGGTGAGTGGTAGACAGGGCTGGGGGTGAGGTGGAAAATGGGGAACGACTGCTGAGCGGGTGTGGAGTTTCTTTCTGGGTGATGGAAATGTTCTGAAATTAGTTAGAAGTCGGTGGTTGTACATTGTGAAGATACTAAAAACCGCTGAAGTGTACACCTTAAAAAAGTTGAAATGGTGAAGTTATGTTATGTGAATTTCCTCTTAAAAGATGATGTGCAACATAAATGAAAATTATAAAACATGATAATAAGATCAACTCTTGTGAAGCCACTACCCAACTGGAGAGCTAGAAGGTGAAGACCTACGCAATGTAAGAACATTCCCGATCCTGCAGAGTCTGCCCTGCGCTCCTCTCCTGTTCCATCCGCTTGCCTTCCCCCAGGGGGATCCACTGTCTTACATTTTATTTCTGTTATTCCTTTCTTTGAAGGGGAAAACATTTGTACACACACACACACACACACACACACACACACTCCTAAATAATATCTTGCCTACTTTTGCTTATTTTAGGGGACAGACTCTATGTAGTCTTCTGTGACTCAGTTTAAACCCAACATTATATTTAAGATTCAGCCATGTTGTTCTGTGTTGGTGTCTGCAGGGCGTTTGTTGGTTTGTTTTTTCCCTACAGCCAGGGAGGCCAATTACAGCCTGTAAGTTGTTTGTTCTTTCTCTCCCATTTTTTATTGTGGTAAAATACACACAACTTCAACTTTACCATGTTAACCATTTTTAAATGGACAGTTTAGTGGTGTTAAGTACATCGATATTGTTGTGTAACCATCACCACCATCCATCTCTAGAACTCTTTCATCTTGCAAAGCTGAAACTCTATACCCAGTGACACAACTCCCTCCCCCCAGCCCCCATCCCCCAGCACCCACCATTCTACTTCCGCCTCTATGAATTTAGCTAGTCTCGGTGCCTCATATAGGTAGAATCATACAGTATTTGTCTTTTTGTGATTGGCTTATTTCAGTTAGCATACTTTCCTCAAGGTTCATCCATGTTGTATCATGTGTCAGAATTTCTTTCCTTTTTAAGGCTGAGTAATACTCCATTGTATGTGCATACCACATTCTGCTTAGCCATTCATCTGTTGACAGACACTTGGGTTGCTTCCACCTTTTAGCTATTGCAATAATGCTGTGAACATGGGTGTACAGATGTCTCTTTGAGACCTTGCTTTCCGTTCTTTTGGGTTTATACCCAGAAGTGGAATTGCTAGGACATATAGTAATTTTACTTTTAAAATTTTTGAGGAATTGCCGTACTGTTTTCTACAGCGACTGCACCATTTTACATTCTCATCAGCAATGTGTGAAGTTCGGATTTCTCCACATCCTCGATAACAGTTGTTATTTTCTGTTCTTTTTTTAATAGGAGCCTTGTTAATAGAAATGATGTGGTTATCATATTCCTTGTGGTTTTGATTTGCGTTTTTTTAATGACTTGATGTTGAACATCTTTTCATGTGCTTATTGGCCATTTGTATCCCTTTTTTGGAGAAAAGTCTATTCAAGTCATTCTCTGGTTTTTAATCAAGTTGTTTGTTATTCTTGTTCTAGAGTTTCAGGAGTTCTTTATATATTCTGTATATTAATCCCTTATCAGAGAAATGATTTGCAAATGTTTTCTCCCTGTGAGTTGCCTTTTTACTCTGTTGATAGTATCTTTGGATACACAAAAGTTTTTAATTTTCATGAGTCCATTTGTCTATTTTTCCTTTTGTTGTCTGTGCCTTTGGGGCACAAGAAATCACTGTGAAATCCAGTGTCCTCAAGCTTTTGCCCTGTTTCTTCTAAGAGCTTTTCAGTTTTAGCTCCTAGGTTTAGGTCTTTGATCCATTTTGAGTTAATTCTTGTACATGCTGTTAGCTAAGGGGCCACCTTTATTCTTTTGCATGTGGATATCCATTCTTCGCAGCACCATTTTTTGAAAAGATGACATATTGTCTCCCAATTTGAATGGTCTTGGGACTCTGGTGAAAACCCATTTGACCATATATGGGAAGGCTTATTTCTGGACTGTCTATTCCAGTGGTTTATCTGTCTCTCTTTATGCCAGTACCACACTGTTTTGTTTACTGTAACTTTGTAGTAAGTTTTGAAATCAAGAAGTGTGAGTCTTCCAAGTTTGTTCTTTTTCAAGATCATTGGCTGTTTAGGGTCCTTTGAGATTCCATCTGAATCTTAGGATGAATATTCTGTTTCTACAAAAAACACTTGGGATTTGGATAGGGATTACATTGAATCCGTAGATCACTTGGATGGTATTATCTTAGCAACATTAAATCTTCCAGTCCATGAACATTAGATGTCTTTCCGTCTATTTATGTCTTTTTCAGTTTCTTTCAGCAGTGTTTTGTAGTTTTCATTGTACAAGTCTTTCACCTCTTTGTTTAGTTAATTCCAAAGCACTTTATTCTCTTCGAGGCTCCTGTGAATAGAATTGTTTTCTTGATTTCCTTTTTGGATTGTTGTTGTCAGTATACAGAAATGCAGTTGAGTTTTTTGTGTTGATTCTGTATCCTGCTTCTTTGCTGACTTTTTTCGTTCATTTTTGTAGCTGCATGATATTTTACCATGGAATATACTTCAGTTCATTTTCCTGTTGATAGGTATTTGGATGATTTACAACTTTTTCTTATATAACAAGAGTGCTTCTATGACCGTCCATCTGTCTCCTTGTGCCCATGTTCAGGAGTTCTAGGAGCTCTAGGGAAGGAAGAGTGGAAGTGGGTTACAAGGTTTGCATACGTCTTCAAATGATTGCTTTCCACAATGGCTGTTAACAAGGGGCCCCCACAGCAGCAGGGTGTTGTCCCTCAGCGTCGCCAGGGCTTGGTATTGTCCACTTGCAAATTTGTGCCTGTCTGGTGGATGTGAAATACTATCTCACTGAGGTTGGAATTTGCAGTTTCCTAACTAGTACTTGAGAGTGACCATTATTTTGTATGTTTCCTGGCCAGTCTTGTTTTCTGAAATCTACCTGATGTCCCTGCCCATTTTTGTTGACTTATTTGCCTTTGTCTTACTGATTTTTAGGCATTGTTTGTATACCCGGTATCTGTATCTTTATCAGTTCCAGGGTTGCCTGTATCTTCTCCCAGATTGGGTCTTGTCGTTTTGTCCATCCATTTGAAGTTTTAATTTTAACTATATTTTCTCCTTTCTAATCGCTTCCTTTTCCAATTTGCCTGGCCATTTTTGACAGTCTCTTGTTCCGGCTTCTGTTTCTTTGAACCTTGCACAGAGAAGTCTTTTTTATTTTGTGCATCATCTTTCCAGTGTCTGAGGTCTGCGGGGTGGAAATCGGTTGTTGTGGGTCCTGTTGACTCTCGCTCATAGTGGGTCTTTCCTTATGTGTTTAGGAGGTTGTGACTGTTAGCTCATATTTTGTTGAATTTAATTAGTGGGAACTGTAAGGGCCTAAATTGGAGGTGCTCTCCCCCCGAGAGGATGTGGATTTGCTTTTGCCTGTCTCTGAGGGAGCTGGGGTCGGACACTGCTCAGGCCCCTTTGGGGAGGCCTGGTGTCAGCAGGAGTCTGTGGTCCATGTTGTGCCTCGCTATCCTCCCAGGGCTCACACTCCATCGCAGCACTGACAGCAACATTTGTCCTTCGGGAAGCCCTCTGTGTTCCTGTCTTTCGCAGTTGCAGCCACTTGGCCTGTCTCAGTTTGCTGTGGCCTGGGGCTTAGGTGGCCTGGGCTCTCAGAGATTTCCTCTACTTCCTAGCAAGCCCAACGGGTGCCTTAGAAATTGCTTGTGTTCATATATGCAAGGTCTAATATGTTCATTGTCTAGTGATATTTCACCTGGCCAACTTTGTTAACTTGAATCAGACCTGGAAAATTCCAAGGGTTTTAAAATAATGCCAATTACAATTATATCTCTCTCCCTCTCTGAGAGAACACGGAGAAGGAAGTTGTAGATCATGCGGAGGACCAGGTTAGGATTTCTGAGTTGGTATTTGTAAAGCCTTCAAAACTGTGTTTGGCACCTAGCAAGTCTAAGTAAGTGTGTGCTAAGAGAATAAATAATTGAAAGTAAGTATTTCCCATTACGTTAGCTCTGGGTCACTGCAGTATTAGCAGTGCACCCACCATGCTGGGTAGAGACCTTGCCTAAGTGAATATTGTCCAGGGCGCCACCTATGATGCCTGTTGCTGAGGCCAGCCCTGTCTGCTGACGGAGGCCTCTTTGGTTTTGCTTGGGGAAACTGAGTAGCTGCAGCTGGCCTCTGTCGCTGACTCCACACAGGCGTGAGGTCAATTACAGCACGGGACTGGGAGATGTGGAAATACAGTGTGAAGGACACATATAAGAGATTCTTCACGGAAGGGTGATGTATAAAGTGCTGTTCAGGCCTCACCTGTTAGAAGAAGGGCTCTTCCAGGTACGGAGTTCTTGGTGATCTCCTTGGAGCCTGGAAACAAAGCTCAGATTCAGAAGCTCTCATTCACAATACTTGGCTAAGGTAGTCCTGGGGGAGAGCAGTGTTGTGGGTGTGGCTTTACCTTCTCTTGCTCTAAAAGGGATGTGAAGCTGTTTATATAACTTCCTGTGATGTCACAGTGTGCTTTTTGTTGCCTCAGAACATGTATGCCCCCAAAGCAGGCAGGTTGTAAGTGTGCAGCTCAGTGAAGAGCCTGTGTGACCCCGCTCCCATCGGGCAGGAGAGCACTGGCAGCCCTGCAGCCCCTGCCTGGGCCTCTCCTCGTCACAGCCCCTCCTTCTCACCAAAGCTGCACCATTGGCACAGTACAGTGGGACTGTACACGTTGTATTAAGGACAATTTCAAATATAGACAAAAAGAGCTCATTACACAGTTACTCTCTCTGTACCCATCACCCATGTTCAACAGTTACCAACTAATGGCCCGTTATTAAAAATAGAGTGATAATTCACTGTTTTTGAGGGTATAATTTTCTGGTTTTTAGTATAGTCACAGGGTTGTGCAGCCATCACCACCATGTAATTCCAGAACATTTTCTTTATCCCCCCCAGATAAACACCCCATACCCCTAATGGCCAGTTGTGTTGCGTCTATAATTCCATCTACTTCTCTGCCCTGAATTATTTTGAAGCAAATCCTAAATATCGTATTCCCTCCATAAAAGTTTCAGTGTGTATCTCTGAAAGATGAGTACTTTAAAAAAAAACTACCTTCCTTAATATCATCAAACTGCCATCATCCAAAAGGGTTTTAGATATATGTTAACAGATATCAAGATCTGCTTACAGGGAAACTAAAGGTCAGCTAAGAAGATGAAAGACTGCGTTCTCTCTGGTCTAGTGCAGTGGCTAGAAGTAGATACAGATTTGGCTCTGAACTTCCTAGTAGCCAAAGCAAAGAAGAAAACGTGGTCATTTAAATGGTGCATTGTTTCTATAAGATAAACAGTAAATAAAGTGTTGAGGAGAAGTACTGCTCTTCCTGATACCAAGGCTGTGAACCTGTCTCCCATGGCCTTCCTGTGGGGGCAGATCAGTGTCATGTCATTGTTATCTATAGGTACGTAACAAATGACCCCAAGACTTAGTGGCTTAAAACAACACTCATTTCTCATCTCCGTTTCTGTGGGTCAGGAATCTAGGAGGGGCTTAGCTGGGTCTTTGGCTCTGAGTCTCTTGAAGGCTGTGGTCATCTTCAGATTGCATTGGGAAAGGCTCTGTTTCCAGGACTGTACCAGTGGTTGACAGCAACTACAGGTCCTCGCGGACTGGTGCACTGGGGCTCCAGTTCCTCACTGGCAGTTGTGCAGCTAATGTTTGTTGGCCAAGCCTTCCTTGCCTCCTAGCGGTTTAGGCTTCTCCATGTGGCAGCTCCCAACATGGCAGCTGGTTCCATCGCAGCAAGCCAGTGAGAGGGCAAGAGAGAGAGCTGCGAGACAGAAGCTGGTGTTCTCTCGTTGAACTTGGCAGTGCCCTCCATCACTTTTGCTGGCCTTCTGCAGGTCACTAGGCCCAGCCCCGACACAAGGGTGGGGATTACACATGGCTGTGAGTAGCAGGAGAACGCGGATCATTGAATGCCATCTTAAAATGGCCCACCGCGACCATGATCTTTCCTGTGGCCTGAGCCTCACCCTGTCCATGACAACAGGGGTGCGTTTCCAGAGGCTCTTTGGCAAAGCACAGGTGGGTAAAGCAGCTCTCTGGGAGCCAAGCAGCAGAGGCCAGGCCCTGGCTTTGACAGCCTCATTCATCTAGGCATACGTTTTCTGGATCACTAAGCCCCTTCATTCCTTTTGTGTCAACTTAGGGACTTATCGTCTAGCCGTCTTCATTTGAAAGTGACTCTGTAAAGACTCATGGCTGTCACTAAAGCACTTAAAATCTGTCTGTCCAGAGTTCTTCCTCAGCAGAGTGGCAAGATCAAATCCTGCCTGAAAGCTAAGCTGGCCACGCTTGCTCCCATCTCTCACTCTCAGCAGAAGCACTTGCCTCCTGTGTCGTTGAGGAAACAGATGCCATCAGCTGAGAAAGCTCTCAGTGTCCCAGTTGGATTCCCACCCACATGCCGGTACCTGTGCCTGCCCACCTGGGCCCCATCCCTTTGTAGCAGCAGGGGAGGTGTGTCTCTCCTCTTGGAGCTGGTGCTTCTCTCTGTGCCCTGCATCCCTCTCCCTCCTCCTCCAAAGCCTCACTCCATGTGCTGGGCCTTCTTTCCCACAGCCTCAACCTACCTCTCTCCTGACCCCTCCCCATCAGTCTTTACACTTGACTCAGGTGTCTTCCATCTTAAGAGGCCCT
The DNA here is from genome assembly GCF_021613505.1 of Equus quagga. Classification (NCBI taxonomy): domain Eukaryota; kingdom Metazoa; phylum Chordata; class Mammalia; order Perissodactyla; family Equidae; genus Equus; species Equus quagga. The sequence continues at coordinate 29,006,918 of NC_060273.1, read as the reverse complement.
GTGTGGACCCCTCGATCTCCTCCCGTTCCCCCACCCATTGGCTTCACCTGCCTTGCCTTCTAGGCCAAACTTCTCCCAGCTGCATTGACTTACTGTCTCCATTTCTTCGCCTCCTTCTCATTGCTCTCTCCAGTCCACTCAGCTTCCACCCTTATCACTTTGCTGAGTGCCCCTTGCTAGTGACCTCCATGTTGCTGAAAACGATAGTAAAGAACCTGGAGGACATTGTCCAGTCTTGACTTTTCTTGACCTCTCGACAGCATTTGACATTGGCCGTGACATGCTGACCATTTTTTGTGAAGACCAGTCTTCCTTTTGCCCTGGGACTAGACTCTCCGAGCGCCATCCTCCTTTCTCGTTCCTTCTCGGTCTCATTTCCCTGGCTAGGCCTTCCCGTGTCGGAGGTCCTCTGTGCAGTGACTGTGCTCTCCTTTCCTCTGCTCCCTCCGTCCGAAGGGCTCCTCCTCGCCATGGCTGCATCGCTGTCGTGAGTTCAGGCCTCTCCAGCTGGCAGTTCAGGCCCAGGCTGCTCTTCAGAGGTGCAGACATCTCTCAGTACCACTTGTCATTTGCCCTTGGCCATCTCTTGGCATCGTGAGTTGAGTGTGTCCAAGACTGAACTGCTCGTCCCCCGGCTGCTCCTTCTTCACTGTTTCCCATGTCCACTCATGGTCCCCTCTAGAGGTCATGTCCCTCCCCTACTTAGAGCCTGTGCTGGCTCCCCGTTAACTTAGAATAAAGACTAGAGCCTTCTGTGGTCTACAGCATCCTGGTGATCTGCCCTCCCTGCTGTCCAGCAGTGTCTTGCAAATACTCCCCCTCGTCCCTGGCGGGATGGGACGGGTCGGGTCCCTTGGGTTCACAGGCAGCAGACCTCAGCCTGAGGGAGGGCTGGTGGCTGTGGGCAGAGCTAAGTTAGACTGAGCTCAGGAATAGCGGGTGAGGGTGATGTTCCTGACGGAGAGGTGATAGCCGCGCTTGATATGTAGACAGACAGACAGCACAGAGCTCAGTAATTCTGTAGTGAAGCTCTGGAATGGAGAAGGAACTGCCGTCTCCCCCTCCCTTAGCCTGGGCCCCCGACGCCTGGCCTGCCTCCTCCCGAGAGCCTGCGCCAAGAAACAGGCAGGTGGAGAAGAGCCTTAGGGTTTGGATGCTGAGCTCCACGCCTCCGGGACTTGACATCTGGCACCATTGATGAGTATTCAGCTTTTTATAACCAAAAAGTCATTTCGGAGAATATGAAGCATCTGGCCAGAAGTTGTTTGGTCCTTGGCTTGCCCTTCTGGTCAGTGTGAAACTTAGAGCTGTTAGCAGGGCAAACTGTCCTTCTAAGGCTCTCCTGTGTTCACAGGGGGTTTCTGGGTTATTTATGGCCTGGGCCCGTCCCTCAAGATGTGGGAAGTTTGTATTCTGATGTTGGTTGGCTGACTAGATGTACTCCATGAGGAAAGAGGAGAAAGAAATGGGTTATTTTAAATATCTTTAGCATGTTGTTGCCAAGCAAGGAGAAAACAACAGTCCCTGTGGGTCTACTGCATCTTGATGGTGCCGTTTGAATTTCTAGTAGGGGCTGCCTCACTTGGATTGACTGACTGACCGCTGTTTTACTGTAATGTAGGCGAAGGGCATGTTTTTGTCTGGGGCTACGGGATTCTGGGACAGGACCACACCTAGTGGAAACTGCTCTTCCAGAAGGGATTCCATCCACTCTCTTTGGCTGGACGGAGTTCAGCCCAGAAGTCCAGGGCTCCGTATTCGCTGTGGACTCAGCCACTCTGCTGCCCTTAGCAGTACGTGCCCCAGCCCGTGCGGCCCCAAAGATGGGAAGAGCTCCACTCTCTCAGGTTCACCCCAAACCGTGGGCGCTCTCAGCTTCCCTCCAGCCAGTAGAGGGGCGCCCCGTGCGGATAGTTACAGAGCACGGCTAATCCAGACATTGCTAGGCTTGAGGCTGTATAACGTGTGTCTTCTTTCACCGTGGAGTTTTGTTTTTGGTTCATTTGGTTTGTGGTTGGGCTACTGTGAAAGTGAATTTTCTCAAGAGGACACCAGCCAGTGGTAGGAGAGGGGACCTTTGAGAATGCCACGGTGCTGGGGGATCCCAGCAGAGGTTGGGTGAATCCCCCGGAGGGTCATTAGGAAATGAATGTGTGGGGCTCATCCCGCTCCAGGCCAAGCCCAAACCCTGGCCCAACCCAGGAACGGGATGGCAGGAGGCCGATTCTCCAGACGTCCTGGGGTTTGTGGAGGGAAATCGGCCGATTTCTCCAAAGTGCCAGGGAGAGGATGATCAAAGGGAAGGCGGAAGCGGAGCTTTTCCCCAAGGTTTGTCCAATTACAAAGCTGTCAGATACCAGGGACCTCCTGACCTGTTGCATGTGTGCTCTTCTCAACGGCCTCTCTCCTTCCACCTCATTGACCGCTGGTTCAGTTTGCTGCTGTTTCGTTGACTTGAACAGTAAGACTGCACTAAATTAATTTCATTTTGTGATCCTCAAGTAAATTTGTTATTTTCTTGCAATTAAAAAATCTTTTTTTCTCCTGGTGGGTAATTGTTTTCTGTTAAACATCTGGGCGGGGACAGCCAGTTTGGGTCATCCTTGTTTGTGTCCTCTGGCCCTACACTACTGTGAGGACTGTTCCAGATGCTCACCCTCTGCCCAGAGGCCTGACTGCCATTCAGTTGCCGTCTGAGGTTCAGATCTTGGGCCCTGAAAGCACCCCGGTTGTGGTGTGGACTGTGGGGAGTGGCTGTGTCTGCAGCCCTAGTGGTCGCCTTGATCACCTGGGAGAAGCCCTCAGCACTGTCCAAGTTAGCACTGCCATTTGCTAATGACTTGAGGGCGCCAGTGTCTTCTTTTTTTCTTGAGGAAGATTAGCCCTGAGCTAACTACTGCCAATCCTCCTCTTTTTGCTGAGGAAGACTGGCCTTGAGCTAACATCCATGCCCATATTCCTCTACTTTATATGTGGGACTCCTAGCACAGCATGGCATGCCAAGTGGTGCCACGTCCGCACCCGGGATCCGAACCCGCAAACCCCAGGCCGCCGAAGCAGAATGTGCGTACTTAACCGCTGCGCCACCAGGCCTGCCCCTGCCAGTGTCTTTTAAAGTTCTTTTGATTTAGCAAATGAGAGTCACTATGGGCTCATTCTCAAGGTATCAATGATCTATTTTCCAGAGTGTTCTAAGCCTTAAACAGTGCAGGGTCACATCCTTGGAATTCCATACCAAATGTGCAACTCGAGTAGACTGTTTTTTGTTTGCTGTCTTGCTGTGTGGCCATTTTGGGTCACATTGAAATGAAATCCCTTTCTAGATTTCCCACAGCCACTGTTCCAGTGCCAGTGACCGTCCCTCAGTAGAGGGAGCATCAGAACTTGCATTTCTCCCCTGTCTGTGTGCCCAGCGTTTGCATATGTTCAGCTGGAAGCTGGAGTTGGTTGGTTTACCCTGAGGTCTGCTAGCATTTGCGGGGTGAGACTGAATTGTTCTGTTAAACACATAAAATCTGAGAGTGGAAGATCCAGGGTGCTGGTCAGACCCAAGGGGCTCTGACAGCCCGTAACCAAAGGATTCCTTCTTAATCAGGCCAGATGGTTCTAGTCCTGGCTTCTCCTGTCTTGTCTTCTTCTGCTGCATCCCAGATGGGGGTGGCGAAATGAGGCCTCTGTGCCACAGAGTGCCCAAGGCTGATGTGGACCAACGTCGGGATCGAAGGCTGGGTAGTTGGGGCTGCCCCCCAGGTCTGGGGGCCCGTCCTGGAGGCTGGCGGTCCCAGAGCCCTCCTCTAGATTCAGTCTCCTGGGTGTCCTCTATAGCACTCTGTCTGTTCTTATCCCTCGTGGCACTTTTTACACTTTGTAAACATGTATATGCTGCTTTGGTCATTTATTTCTAGCTGCTCACTAGCCCCAGCCGCATGAGGACAGGAACCATGCGTGTTCATTCACTGTCCTGTCCCAGCTCCCAGCATACAGACACAGATCTGGCCCAAAGAGGCGCCCAGTGACCAGATGTCACCTGAGCGAATGCTCCCAAGAGGTGGACACCCAGACGAGGAATGAGAGATGGACCTATTTCTCCCCCTGTTAGGGTGTGAGCAGGATGGGAGGGGGCTCTGACTTCAGGAGGTGTGGAGGGCAGGGTTTGGTTGGATGGGACTGTGGGTGAGGGGGTGTGCATAAGGGGTGAGCAGAGGGGGCCGTGTGCAGGAGCCTCCTGGGCCCACAGCTCCGAGCATGAGCTCATCTCCCACGTGGCGGACAGTGTCACTGTGGGCTTGGAGATGTCTTTGGTTTGGGGACAGTATACTTTTCCCTTCAAAAGGAAGCGTTAATGCCTGGTAGAAATTGAAATTGAACATTGGACTCTGTACATGGTTCTAGAAAGCCTATTCTCATGACCATCCTCTTCTTGGTGACTTGCCCCTGGCCTAGCCCCAACCAGGCTCCCCGTTTCCTTTCTTTGCAGACAAAGGAGAGCTGCTTGTGTGGGGCCAGATCATCCGAGGGTGCCTGGGAATCAGTCCCCTGGAAGCCCCGTACTTCTCGTGGAGGGTAAGGCCGGACTGGGTGGGCGTGAGGGCGTGTCCACAGGGCAGACTCAGCTGATGGGACAGCAGCGCCCAATGTACAGCTGGGCTGGGACCAGGGCCCCAGGCACTGCTCCCACTCTGGGTCCCGGCTGCCCTCCTCCTGCCCCAGCGAACCCTGTGCCAGGGCCTCAGGAGGGAGCGAGTAGTGGTGAGCAGCCGGAGAGAGCACCCAGTGCCAGCTTCTCAGGCTCAGGCTCACTGCCCTGAGCGCCTTCCTGGGTCTGTTGAGTGAGCTGCCTGCCCAAGAAGGGAACAGCCTGCCCAAGGAGGGAACAGCCTGCCCACAGAGGGAACAGCCTGCCCACAGAGGGAACAGCCTGCCCATGGAGGGAACAGCCTGCCCAAGGAGGGAACAGCTTGACCCCAGATTCCAGTCCATGGTGCCCTGTGAGAGGCCTCTTCAGGGACTATCCAGGCTGTCCGTGGGCTCGTGGAGCAGAGAAACAGAGGACACCGGGGCCTCAGAGAGGAGCAAGCTGCAGGCCAGGTGCCCCGAGGCCCACAGAGGCTCCCAGGAGGGAGAGATTTGACGTGAACAAGCTGGTGTGCCTAGAGCTGTTTTCAGAGCCCATGGAGAGGAGTGTTTTACAGCGTATTTAAAAGACAGCAGGATGTGTGCTATAGCCTTCCCACGGTCTCCAAAGGGAAGCCTAAGGCCTTTCATGGGGGGAGGAGGAGCAGGCAACTCCACACCAAGGATCTTTTCAGAATTGAAGGGGAAAAGGGTCTTTCGTGAACTGTGGTTTATCTTCCTGTTGTTTATTAAGTCACTTCTGAGAGTTCTTCTAAACAAAGCTATTTATGTGTTTGAACACAGAACATGGGCACTTGTACATACTGTATTATGGAAACTGAGTCTCCTGTCTCCTGTCCCAGAGGCACCGCCAGTCCTGGTTCTCATGGTCCCTCCAGAGCCAGACTCTGCAGAGACCGTGCATGCATGTGCCCATGTGCACGCACAGGCCGGAGTATTTCTGTGAAGCCTGGATTTTAATGATGACTTTTGAAACTGTGAAAAGCATATTTAAAAAACACTTGCAGAAATGCAAAGGAAATGTCTAATTTAAATAAAAGAAGGACTGTTTGTGAAAAACACGTTGCACCGTGTTTGGAGGCACTGTGGTGTTTTAGGGGCTATTCCATCGGCCCCCCCCCCCCCCGCCGGCCCCCCCGGTTCCTGTGCCTTCGGCAGGCCCTGCCTCCTCTCTGAAAACTGGAGGTGCTGTCTCTAGGAGAACAGGCTCAAACGGAGTCTTTAAACTTCTGGAAGAAATGTGGTTGTGCCCCAGAGTTGATCCCAAGCTGGTGATGTGCGCTCGCTTGTTTGCTGACCTGGAAATACCATGACGTGTGAGGGATGGAGGGTCAGTGGGTGGACCTGGACAGCAGCTCAGGGTACGTGAACATCGGTAATGTCGATGTTCCCCTTGTTGTCGTGGTAGTTCCTCACTGCCCTGTGTCCACCGCACCGAGAAGGACCGCTTTCTGAGGGGAAGCTCAGGAAACAGTGGAGCCCCTGGGTTTGAATGAATGACTGCTGTGACTAGGGCTCCCCACCTGCCTCTTTTCCTCCAAATGAGAGTGAAGACACGCCTTGAGATAAGGTGTGAAATCGGAGGGCATTCTCTCTGTGGAAATGGCTGGGCCGAGCTGGGGCCTCTGTGGTGTAGCTGGAGGCAGCAAGCTGCTGGGGGCTGATGCCACTTGCCCTTCCAACTGGAGGCCCTTCGCTGACTCCTGCGGTCCCTGTGGAAACGTGCTTCCTGCATCCATGCCATCAGGGAGAGAACACTCTGCTCTGTCCCTGTGACGCCTGCTTTCTGGCCACACTGGCGTCTGCCCTCGCACGTTTGTTTAGCCCTAAATGTTTGTGGAGCTACTTTCTTCCCTTGTCACCTTGTGGTTGGGAAGATTGGGCACAGGACAGGGCCTGAAAGAGTGGTGCTGAGGGCTGATGGCCTGGCCCTTCCACTCTGTGCAAGCTCGAAGGTGCGAGACCAGGGCTCTGGGAGAGGGGTCGGGGCAGGAATCAGGTTTGGGCTCAGCTCGGTTGGGTTCCTTCAAGATAAGATGAGTCTGCTGTTGGGCAGTTGGACCTCACTCCGGTCTATTCTGTTGTACTCACGTTTTTTGCTTTAAATTGCAGGTGATTTTTATGCTTTAAAAAACTATTTTCTTATTAATCTGCAGTGGGAGATATGTTATATCATTTTAAAAGTATTCTAAGAAAGAAGAAAAAGAGTAAAGCTTATCTGTAGCTCCTGCAATGGTACTAACTAGTTTTTTGGGGTTTTTTTCCTTGGCCCTAAGCTAACATCTATTGCCAGTCTTCCTCTTTTCTTTTCCTTTTTTTTCCTCCCCGAAGCCCCAGTACATAGTTGTATATCATAGTTGTAAGTCCTTCTAGTTCTTGTTTGTGGGATGCCACCACAGCATGGCTTGATGAGCAGTGTGTAGGTCCGCGCCCAGGATCTGAGCCTGCGAACACTGAGCTGCCAAAGTGAGTGCACAAAGTTAACCACTACGCCACTGGGCCGGCTAATTTTTTCTTGGACTCACAGAACCTGGGCTTTGTGAGAGTGTGTAGGCCCAGGAAATGATCACTGAGCCACCTGATTCACACCTCTCCTCCCGGAAGCTTTCTGGGGTGTTTTCCTGCTATACCTTGATACTCAGAGCTCAGCGCGTTCAGTGATTTCTTCCAGGTCACACATCTAGTAAGAAGCAGAGCCAAGATTCAGACTCAGACGTGTCCGACTTGAAACAATGGTCTCTGCAGCATAGTACCCCTTCCGTGAGGGCCTGAGCTGGAGGTTCAAGGTCCCCAGCATTGGATAGAAGGAAGCAGGCAGAGGTGGGGCACACTGAGCAGGTGTCACCTGGTCTTTACAGGATCCTGTGACCTAGATGGCCGCACTGTGGGCATGGGAACAGGCTGTGAGGGGACGTTTTGAATGCCCTTCACCCGGGAGGTGCCCTTGCCTTCCTCAGACAGACAGCACAGCCTTTCTGAGGGGCGGTCCAGCTGTGCAGGGAGCCGGGCATGTCGTGTTCCTTCTCTCTCATCCTCCAAACACCCCAGGGAGGGCGGGCTCCCCCACGGCCTGCCCCTGTGGACACTGACTTGAGGAGTCCAGGGGCTGCCCAGTCTCCCAGCACTCAGGGGGTGGGGCTACCGTGTGAGCCTGGGGCTCTGCTGTAGACTGTGCTTCGCCCTCACTGGGCAGCCTCTGCTTGGGGCTGGGTGGGGTTCAGAGCACAAGCTGGGACACCCTCGGAGTCCCAGGCCCCTTTCTTCTCTGGCCACCTTGGCAGCCACGGGCCCTGGGTGGCTGTGACCCCCTTGCAGGCAGAGCTTTTGGTCCCTTTCTCACCTGGCCTCTTGGTGCCACAAAGGACATTTCAGCTGAAGCCAAGTGGGGGATGCAGCGAGCCAGCTGGGCAGTCCCCACCCCACTTGGGTGCTGTTGCCCAGCCTTCCTCTGTCACTTGTCACTGTGGAGAGAGGCTCCAAACCGACTCTGCGCCTACTGTTACGAGTCCCTCAGGCTAAGTGTGCTGCTGGGTTTGGAGCTATTTTGCGTTGCAGGAGTGTCATGAGTGTGAGCTAGTTTAGAATAGAGACTCCTTCAGCCTTGGCGAGGACAGAAATAGAGCACGAGGGCAGTCCTCTTGGGGCTGAGTTGAGAGATGGAGATGCTGAGGGATGCTCACCTGGGGAGCTGCCCACTGCTCCCAGAGAGGTCCCTCAGAGCCAGGCCCGCCTTCAGAAGGCAGCTTCCGCCAAGCCCACCGTCCTGGGAGGAGCCGAGGCCGAGGGTCTGCTCTGATTTGGGCCCTAGTGGCCGGAGCGCTGGGAGCCAGGACAGTGGGGCTTAAGTCTGCAGCTTGGCCACAGGCGAGCACGGGGAGTGGCCCTGTCCCTGGGAAGGTCAAGAACGTGGGCTCTGATGGCCTGCGGAGGTTGCTGAGAGTGTACCTGGGCCCAGTCGCCACAGAGGTGACAAGTTTTCTTTGCTTACACGGCCTGCCTGGCACACTTTCTGCTTCTAGGTGCCTTTGCAATGACCTGGGGCACCGCTTCTTGTTTGTTGAGTGACTTCTGTAATAGGTTTTGCTAAAGATGTTTGTTTAGAGAGGCAGAGGCAGGTGGCACAAGTTGCTTGCTGGCATCCATTTGTCTTGTGACCTGCCATCCTTAATGGCCTCCTCTCCCCAAGCCAAAGGCGCCGAGCTCCAGTGGGTGCCTACTGCCTCTGGGCTTTTAGTCCGGGCCATCTAGATTAGGCCTTTTCCCCTCTTAAGCTCAGTGAGCTCCACAGGCTGGGACAGACCCCCTTTCTAGCTGTCACACAGCCCTGCCGAGCGCTGCCACCAGCAAGGGTGGCAGGATTTGGATCTGGTCAGAATGGCAGCATCAACCTCAAGGCCAGGGTCTGCGTGGGGAGTGGGGCAGGCGCACTGTCTTCAGCATCGCCACCTGAGAGGTCCCTGCAGTCCTGCACCGCAGAAGTAAGTGTCAGTCAGTGAGGGACCGCATGTAGGACGGGGGTCCTGTAAGATTCGTCCCACGTAGCCTAGGTCTGTAGTGGGCTGTACCATCTGGGTCTGTGTCAGGACACTCTGTGATGTTTGCACAGAGACGAAGTCCCCTGACGACGTGTTTCTCTGAATGTATCCCCATGGGTGAGCGACGTGTGACTATCCCCGCATTGGCTTCTTTTTGTATCAAGAAGCTCTGGAAGGACAGAGAAACCAGATAAAAGTGGTTTCCAATTCAGAGGGAAGGTGGGGAGTGGGGCAGATGGTGACAGCGGTGGTACTAAAGGCATTTAATACTTTTCATTCTTTTTCACTGAGGGCCATTTTATATTGTAGTCCCGTGGATGTATCACCTATTCAGAATAGCAGTGACAACACTAATCATAATAGTGAAACAAGAGAAGGAAAGGGCCCTTTCCTGGAGAGCCGGCATGGCTCTGGGCCATGGAGATCCTTGGGTCGTGGGCACACCTGGAGCTGGTAGGGCTCTGTTTCCAGGGCCCGGCTGTGCGACACGGCGAGTCGTTTCAAAGGCAAACAGGCTGGAGCCTCCGCCTTTGCACGAGGGCTGTCTGCTTGTCACCCTGAGGGCTGGCCTTCCTGTGAGGGACTGTCGTCGGTGCAGACAGGCAGTGTCGGCATGACTGCCAGCAGGCCTCTGGCACCTTCTGAGACCCAGTGAGCAGCCCTCCTCTTGAGGCTGCCCGTGACTGGGGAAAAACCTGCCTGTGTCTGGAGCTGGAGCTGGTAGAAAGGGGTGAAGACACTGGGCCAGGGGGCCTCATCCCCAAAGGGGACCCCGAAGGCAGAAGAAAGGGTTCCTTGAGCCACTCCAGTGAGCCATGGTGGTGACCCCAGGGAAGGCCACTGATCCCCTGGCTTGAGAGCAGGTGGTGACTCTGTGGGGCCCCACTCAGAGAGGAGTAGCCCCTGTGGGACGTGCACCTGCCAGGACGGTGCACTCGGCTCTGTGCTCATGCCCAGAGCGGCCCCTCGGAGGGCTGCACGTGAACAATCATGTCTGCCATTGACGACCGGGTAGGAGTTGGGATGGCCCTTCCTACAGTGATGGCGTTTACTTGTCCCAGCAGACCTGCCAGGCAGGTATAAGCATCCCCTCTTCCAGGGGAGGAGCCAGGTCAGAGATGGGGCAGTCCCCTACCAAGAAGCAGAGCCGGGACCAGGCCCAGCTGGGCTCCATGCCCGTCTGCCTCCTAGCCAGCCACGTTCCCTCACGGTGGGCTGGGCCTTGTTTTTCAGGTTACGATGCCTGGGGAGCTGGGGATGTGGCGTGTGGCGTGGATTACATGGTGACTGGCCAGGTCATTCCTCTGAATCTCCCAGCTGAGTGCCTGGTTCTCGAGTGCCTCCCACTTGAGACCGGCCCTGGCCTTGGAACCACTTGACGCTTAGTGGAGGCAGCCAGTGGGGCTCTGGATGGGGTCAGAGAGGCCCAGGCCCTTCGTGAAGTGTGACGCTGTCTCCTCAAGCCCTCAGCAGGTACGTACTGGAAGTCCCGGGACGTAGTCCCTTCTGCGGCTCACGATGAGACCTGCTGAGTTCAGCACAGGACGGCTGCCTCTAGTGGGCTGAGTGCCACCAAGATGAGTCCCAGGTCTGTGTGGTCCTGGCAATGCAAGGCTGATTCACATGTTGCATCTCTCTCTAGGGAACAACAACAGCCTCTGGTGTCTGTCTGGCCCAAGAAGCTGGGCTTAGGAATGCGTAGCTCTCCCAGCATGCTGTTTGGTCGGATCTTCAAGGTGGCCTGACAGAGTTCAGTGCTCAGGACAGCTTCCATGGCCCCTCTGCCCACAGCAGAGCTCTTGGTTGGTGTCTGGGCAGGCTGTGCGTGGGCATCAAGGCCAGCCCCAGCTCCCCCAAGGGAGCCAGGCTGGTGTCGGCCTGGGGTTTCCATTCATATCCCGCTGCCCACTCAGCCCCTTCCTGTCAGCTGCCCCAGCCAGCTCGCAGCTGGGACCCATGCTGAATCCCTTGGACTGCGGGTCTCCCTGGGGATACCAGTGGGCGCCAGCCCCATACCCCGTGGGCCCAGTGCTGTCACCAGCCTTGTATCCATTCTCACTGCCTGGCTTGGAAAAGTTGAGAAGCCCCCACAGGAAGAAGATCGAGTCTAAATTCTCGTGGGCTAAGGGCTCTGAACACATCCGGCTACAGCTTGGCTGGAGAGCCTGCCTTGGAGGAGGAAGATTTGGAAATTATGGAAGAACAGTCGAGTTAATAACGTAACTTTGCTTTGAACCCATCTTTTCGATATCTCTTTTGGAATAAAGTTTATTCTATGCTTTTTGTTTCTCAGAACTAGAGAGGTCTTTTTCTTCTATCTGCTCATTCAGAGACTAGCTTTCAGAAACAAGGCTTTTGGACAAAGAGGCAGCCCGAAGCTGGTGAAGAGTACTGGAGATGACAGTCCTCCTTGGAAACACTTTCTCTCTGAGTCTCCTTCCATGGTTCAGTTGGGAGGGAAGGGGGATGTACAAGCATCATGGGGCAGTCGTGCCACAGACTGGGGTCTCCCTGCCTGCCTGCCCGCCCGTGCCCCCTTCCCTCTGTTCACTCGCTCACCAGATCCCTCCTGTGTGCCCCTCATGAGCCAGGTCCTATTTGTCACACTGGGTCATGGGTGACAAAACTGTAAGCAGGTCTCATGGAGCTTGCCTTCTAGGAGGGGAAACAACCACTAAACAAACAAATGCAAAGTGTGCTGGATGGTTCTGTGGGCTGTGGGGGGCACTGAGCGGGTGACGGGGCAGGCGGGGTCAGGCCGGCTGCAGTGTACAGTGGAATGGTCCCCGGGGAGATGGCCTTGCTGGGATGGAGGAGCAGGAACAGCCAGTGTGTCTTGGGGAGCAGCCCTGGGACCCCTCATCTGGGCTCACGCTGCCTCCACTTCTCTGTGGGGGACCAGTTCTTATGTTTATTACAGCCAAGTTTTTCCATAAGCTTGAAATCGAAACTGAAAACAACTTGTCGTTCTCCTTCCTGAAACTCCTGGTTGGGCGAGGACCATGTCGCCCCAGGGTGACGAACAATAATCCGTCCTCAGTGAACTGCACCCCTTAAAGCGTGTCGTGATTTACCGAGGAGGAGCGCCCCAGAGGGCAGGCGTGGGGTCCCTCAGTGGTGTCCAGGGACGGTAGGTGATGGTGGTGATGGAGCTCTCCGCTGTGCTTGTGTCCCTTCCCAGCGCTGTCCCCTCGTTCCCAGCCCCTCCCAGCATTTAGCACACAGACAGAAAACATCCACACCACTAGCTTGGTTGCTATGATTCATCGTCTTGTTCCTCTGAAAAGTTGGTGTTTGCAGGCTCAGGGCTCCTCTCACTTCAGTAGGCCTGTGACTGCCACCCAAATGAAGTGACCACAGGCCGACTCTGACGTGTCCTCTGGCCGTTCTATCTTCTCGCACTGAGACTCTGTACTTGCACGTATATTGGGGACAGTAGCTGTGGCCAGTACCTAGCCCAAGTGGCAGGTACAGCCTGAGAAGGAGGAAGGACTCTCATCACTTGGTGGCCACCCTAGTCTTCCCCAGTGGACAATAGTTGCCCTGGTGCCTGGGTCTCCGTCTTCCTCGCAGATGTGCCAGCTGTCACTGCATGATGATTTCTGGGGGGAGGGATGGCTCTTAGTGGTGTGCAGAACCTGACATCAGTGAAGAAGACACTTGGCCTGCTGTTCTTGTCACATTAGTGCCTGACATGCTCAGGAGGATCCTGTCCTGACCATGCTCATTTCTTGAATATATAGTTGGCTCATGTTTCCTGAGTTCAGGAAGCCCTTATTATGCACTTACTGCGTTCCATGTGACCAAGTCGGATGCTGAGGACCACGAAGTAGAGACAGTGCTTTCACTTGGCACAGCAGGTGCTGGTCTGGCTGAGAGCCTGGCACAGGGTAGACACTTGGGTTGCGTTTGTGAGGACCCACACTGTTCTCTTCTGTGCATTACACCCAGCTCCCAGCACCTGAAGGGGCCCAGCCTCTCCTAACCAGCAGCAGAGTTGCTCAAACCCTCTGAGAGCCACTCTCCCTGCAGTGGCTGCACGGGGACTGGTCTGCTGTCTTTGCTTCGCCGTGTGGCTTGACCTTCGGACAGACCCTTTAAGGTGGCCTAGGGATGGCGCCCAGCATGGGGTGGCTCTGTGAGGGACCCCTGGGACCTCCCCTGCCCTGTGACTGAGCCCCAGGAATATCCCCCCCTGAGGAGCCCACCCATGCCTTTCTCTGTCCCAGGGTGCATCACCCAGCTCCCCGCAGACACTCATGCTGCAGCAACCAAGAAACCCCAGTGTTTCTTCCACACAAAGCGTGATCCTCACACAGAGCAGCAGCACATTCAGCCTGAGCTGGAGACAGTGCTTGGAGTCACTCTAGCTGTGCCTTTCTTGAGGCCACACCGAAGGCATGCTCAACAGTCGAGTTTAAAAGGATCAATGCAGATAGTGTGGCCACCTCCTCAAGCCAGGAGCCCCCCGTCTTGCTAGGGAGGCAGACAGGTGGGATGTAGCTGGTGTGGGGGCTGCCCATGGAGGAGCAGAGACACTTGGTCTTGCTGTGGCTCTGGTAGCATGGCGCCAGCTGAAGAGCCAGGACTGGGGAAGAGTTCAGGACACTGTGCCCATCAGAAAAATGTCCCAAGTGAGTCCCCCCTTGGAGACAGAAGCTGAACATGCTCAGGCTCATGGCCAGTTCTCTCCTGAGAACTGAGGGCAGGATCCCAGCGCTGCCTGTCCCCCTTCCTCCTCCTTGCAGCCCTGTTCATAATCCACACCTGCTATTCAGATGCTAAGCTTGGTTCCCTGTGTGAAAGTCCTGAGTGGCTCCCCATGCCCTGTAGGAGGGTGAGGGCCCTGGCTTGAGCACCCAGCTTCCATTTCAGCCTCATCCTCTACCTACCCCATCCACTCCTCCCTACCCCAGCCAAGCTTCCCTCTGGCCCTCTGGGCCTTTGCTCTTCCCTCTGCTTGGTCCCCATCTTACCAAGCTCAACCCTAGAGTCCTGGCTTCTTGGTCAGCCCTCTACAGCCAGACAGTGGTCATTCCCTCCCCTGGGCACAGCATGCCCTTGTGGTCTAGCCTGGCACTGCACTCCCTCGTGTAGCTCCTTTCTGTGTCTTCACACCTCCCAGAGCAACTCAGAACCAGGCAGATGGGTTCCTCTGGGTCCCCAGGATCAGACACAAGGTCCAGCACCGCCCGAGTGACAGTGCCTGTGAGTGAGTGGTGGGAAAGTGAGGTCAGGATCTGGAGGTCTTGTAACTGTTTTGAGAGTCTGGGGACCATCAAGAGTCTCCATGGATGTCCTGGCTCCAATGGGGTATCTAAAGGATGGAAGGGGCGCTTAGTGCAGACCCCAGAAGGAAAAGTGTTCATAGAATCTAGAACTTTCTTGGTCTCAGGGTGGTGAGAGAGAGCCTCAGCCCCCACTGTCACTCCCTTCCATCTCCAGGGCCTCTTTTCCTACAGGCAGGGGTGAGGTGGGTGGGGGTGGAGGTTGGCTGGAATGAGTGCAGACCCGGGTCTTCAGCCTGCCCTGCTCACACCTGCCCTCCATGGAGAACATCAGAGAGGGGCAGTGAAGGGTTTCGGAGGTCCAGGACCACTGTCCTGCCTGTGCAGCGCCAGTGTCCACCTGCCAAAAGTGCAGGTGTCAAATGCCGGAGCACTTGTGGGAGGGACCCTGGGCATGGGGGTCCCCCTCCTGTTTTCAGGGTATCTCACTGGAGGCATCAGCTCCTGGGCTTCTACCACCAAGGAACCTTCCTGAGGCTGTGACATCCACAGCAGCGCTCCAGGCTTGGGGAAGAGGCCCCGTGGCAAGGGATCCAGCCCCTCATCCTCCCCCTGCCACCGGCAAGGCCCTGTCCTGCTCCACAGGCCCCTGACTCCCAGGCCCGCCTCCGCCAGAGGTTTTGGAGGAACGGTGGGCATAGTAGTGGGTCTTCAAGATGGCCCCCAATGACCTTGACTCTTGGTTTCACACCCTTGTGTGGTCTCCCGTGTCAACTGAGAGCTGGGCAGTGTGATGCTAGAGTGTGGTGAATGTGATGCTGCGTGAATTCTGAGGCTAGGGGAATAAAAAGCCATTTTGGTTACTATGTTGTCCCTTGAGTCCCTTGCTGTGGGGGGAGCCAGGCACCATACTGTGAGGACACTGGAGCAGCCCCATGGGGAGACCCACATGGAGAGGAACAGGCTTCCTGCCAATAGCCAGTTACAACTTGCCAGCCCTGTGAAGAGACCACCTTGGAAGGAGATCCTCCGGTCCCAGCCAAGACTTCAGATGACCGCAGCCTCGTGAGGGCCTCTGAGCCAGATCTGCTCCAACTGCTCACGGATTCTGAACCCACAGAAACTGCGACATGTGAATAATCATTTGAAGCTGTTAAGTTTGAGGCAACTTGTTACACAGCGTCAGGTAACTAACACAGCCCCTCTCGCTCTGGGGATGTGTCCCCTCTTGTACACTGGATGTCACACTGGAAGGCTTGTTCTGCCTTCCTCCCAACCCCCCGCCCGTGTTCCCCCCACCCTGGACTGGAGAAGGAAAGAGACGAGATGTGGCCCAGGATCAGCACAACATTAGACAGCCCTCAGCCAACATGATTTTTCTCTCCATTTTAATTAACACTTTACAAAGTACAAAATATACTGTCTTTTTTGGGGAACATTAGGTACTTTTTTCTCTCCATCATACAGTACATGAATCTCAAGGGTTTCGTGTTTCTTCAAGAAAGAAAGAAAGCATGAGGGCCCCTCCAAGGTGGAGCGCTGCCCACTTCTCCCCTCTCCAGACCTTGGGACAGGTGTGAGTGCCACTGCTACTGCTGGTGACCCAGGGCATGCCAGGTGAGGGCCAGACCTCCAAGACAAGGCCATGGGCAGGGGAGAGGCCTCTCAGAGCCACACTGTGCATCCAGCATCCACTCACTCCCATCTCAGGATAACGGAAACGATTTTGGCATAGAGCGAGAGGAGGGCTTGGGATTCTGTGTTACCCCCGACCCCAGTTTTGCAGCCAACTGTGCTCAGTTCATTCTGGACCATTTTCTGAATAGGTAAACTGAGGCAGTGGACATGGAAACACATTGGGGTTGGCCTGTGACTTGGGACCTGGATTTGGCCTGTTTTTCATCCCCCCTCCCTTCTCATCTCCAACCTTGCTAGATCCTCTTCAGGGATGAGAAGGGGCACCAGCACCCAAAACCTCTCCTTGTGAACAATGTCCTCAGGACTGGATGCTTCTGAAGAGACAGCTCAGCAGGTCAAGCCACGTGGGTGGGCTGCATGGACAGCCAGGCCTCTGTAGAGCACAGCAGACCCCTGCTAGGGACTCCTCTCCCCCACTCCAGAGAGCAGTGTTCCAAAGTCAAGTGGGGAGGGGCAGTCCTGCCTGCGAGGCCCGCCTCCCCATCATCTCCACATGTGCCCCACGACTGAGAACGCTGCCGAGGCCTCAACATACTAGATGAGCTCAGATCAAAATCCCTTACTTCAGATTTGGGCTCTACACGCATGTGCTCACACACACTGTGGAGGGCCCAGCACACGTTCACACTTCTGTGTGTATGCATAAACACACGAGTGCCCACAACACTGTCCTGACTCCAGGGCAGGGGCCGCCCTCCACCTCTGACTCTCACAGCCTCCCCCTCCTTGAACTGAGAGCCACAAACTCCCTTACAACTAGGCGGCCCACGGATGCCAGGGGCCAGGCCACAGGCTTCTGCCTTCTCTCCAGGCCACTCCTGGTGCATCAGCCTCAAAGACAGAGGCTGCCTCAGCCCCCAGCTCCCACCTTTCCTTCCAAGAGAGAGGGCTTCATAGGAGGCGTGAATTTGGAAGCTGAAGGTATGGAAAGGGGATGAGAGACAATTAAGCTTGTCCTTTTGCTGCCTCCAGTTTGAAAACGAAAGAAAGCAAAAAGCTAGCTGAGCAGTGAGATGTAGGAAAGGGTGTCCAGCTACACCAGGGCTCCACTGCCCTCAGGACAGCCCTGGCCACTCTTCCCCAGCCTGCCCTCTGCAGGGCTGACGCCGGCCACCACCCTGCTGGGCTCCCCTCCCAGGCGGCCTCTCTGGATGGAGGGAGGGCTCCAGCCCCTCCCTCAGCACAGCGTCTAGGAAAGCTGAAAAGCCAAAGCCCATGTCTGTCCACTGCTGGGAGTTCCCATCATCCTGCCCCAAGCTCCGCTCACTAAGCCAACCCATGGTTGTGACAGCAGTGACCGGCTGCCCCCTGCCCTGACTTACAGTGGGCACAGATATTTTTTGGGGGGGGCTTCCTTCCAACCTCTGCCCAGTGTCTACTCACAGAGTGGCATCAAAACTTGCTCAGTCCCAGGGCTGGCGTGCTCTGCTCTCATCTGCGAGCTCCCCAAGGCACCCTCTCTTAGCTGGGGCTGGGAAGGGCCCTATTTGTCCCCACATCCAGACCCAGTGGCTCAGAAAGCTGGCCCTGTGTGGCCATGGGATCCTAAAGGTCAGCCTGGGAGATGCTGCCAGGAGGGGCCGCTGGTGGGTGCAGGTTCCTCTTTGATGATCAGCAAATAGTGTCCTTGGCTTGGGGTGGGGGCCACGATCTTCCTATCTCCCCAGAGCATTCTCTCCTGACCTCCTAAGCCTCCTCTGTCACCTCAGAGGGGATGAGCCCCACCAGACCCTGCATCTCCTTCTGGACACCACACTGGTCTCGGAGGCCATGCTACCTGGCAGGGAGGCCACAGTGGGCATCTGTGGGTTCCCCGGCTCCCTCTCTTCTACCAGGAGCCTGTGGCCTGGAGAGGGTGGGAGGGGAGCCTGCTGGTGCTTGGGGGGCTCTGTACCCCCTGAATCTTGAGAGTTGAGGTCTGCACACCTCTCCAGCTCGGATGAGTGCCTGGGCTGAGGGCAGTGGCATGGGCAGCACCTCTTGGGGGACTTTGGAGACCCCCGTGGAGGAAGGAGGTGCAGAGCTGGCCCTGCCCAACTCTCTGTGGGTGAGGACTGTGGCTGAGGGAGAAGGGGGTTCGTGGGAACCAGGGAAGCCCATGCTGAGGGTGGAGCCAGAGCAGATTTTTCTAAGTGGGGTGAGGGCCTTATTGGCCAGGGCTCCTCCTGTCCCTGCCTCTCCCCTCCTTGACTCGCACCACTCTGGAGTGTACACGGATGGGGCAGGCAAGGGGCGAGGGGTGGGGGTGGTGTAGACGGTTTGAGCTTTTCTCATCAGGGAGAGGCACAGAGGCAAAGACAAAAGCTCAGAGGCCAGGTGGCGGCTCCGGGTGCCCACTCACCCCGCCTCTCGGCAGCCAGGCCCAGGAGCCCCGTTTCCTTTACTGCGCTGCCTGCCTCCCCAGCCGGAGCCCAGAGACCCTCAGCCCCCACAGGGCATCTTCCTCAGGCTGATTCTCTGGTGGGTCTGGGCTATGTCAGCCTCGCTGAGGAGCACATCATCCCTCCAAGTGGAGCTTGGGGTCTGAGACCCCCACACCCAGGAAACCTGGAGACAACTGGGGGCAGCTGGCCACAGGGAAAACCACTTACTCTTCTCCCCAAATTGCTGTGGAGACCAAACCACTGACTCTGCTCCCCATAGGCCTGAACAGACACTGAGAGCATGCGCCCAGCCTCTTCACACAGCAGGATGACGGGGAATGGGCAAATAACCCTCCACAGGCCACCCACCGGGGCTGAAGTGCTAGCCCTCACCCCAACCCCTCCCCGGACACAATGTCAAGGGCATAGGTCCAGTCCCCAGGAGGAGACCTGGAAAAGAACCAGAGGTTTCTAAGTTTGCAGGTAAAAAAGTCAGGTAAGCCGTCAGCATGAAAACAAGTATGCGAGGAGGGGAACAGACCCCAGATGGCAAGCTGAGGGATGACCATCCCACTGGCCCAGGTCTTCAGGCTGAGGGCGCTGGGGAGGGGTGTGTTTTGTTCGAAAGCAAGAAATTCCAACGACTCCCTCTGAACCACCATCCCCGAAAGAAAACGAGGGTGTTCAGGGCCCTTGGCCATGGGAAAGGGGTGCAGGAAGGGGCTGAATCCATCTTTCAAAGGAAGCTGGGGAAGAAGGGAGTGCGGACCCTTGGCTCCTGTCCCGGGGCTCAGCTCCTGGGCTGCTGGTTTTGTTTGTCTCTCAAGTCAGGGCGGAGGCAGCCAGCGGCTTCTCTCATCATCGTATTGCCTATATACTTGAATTAAAAATAGATGGTGGCTCAAAACGTGCTGGGTGCACAGCAGACACAGTGGGGCGAGGCCCTCACGCACACAGGCGCACACACAGTGGGGTCTGTGTCCACGTACTGCACACACACGCATGTGTGTGCTCCCACAGTATATATTAACATATATATTGCTCAAGTATATATGCTATTTACAGTATATATCTATATCAACATAAAACACAGGTATTTATAGGTGTGTACAATAGATACGTCCTAGAGGGTCTGGGGAGCACACGGTTCTGGGGTCATGGGGCCGACACACTTGCTCGGCAGGGAGGAAAGGTGGAGAAGTGACAGATTCAGGGAACCTACAGGAAGGAGTCTGGAGAGGTGCATCACGGAAAGTCAAGGCCTTTCAGGGACAGAAAGGGGACTCGGAGCTTCAAGGGCTGCCCCACCCACTTGGCCACCCCAGTTTTGGAACCAGCAAACAATTGACACATTTTGGTTGTTTTGTGCATAATGAATCAACTTAAAAAAAAAAGTGGGTTCCTAATCAGTGCTTGGGCCCCGAGGATCGGCACAGATCCTGATGTAGAGCTCCTCCATCTGGTGGGCTTCCAGGGCTTGGAGAGGGGGGAGCGGGGATCACATAAGCCCTTCACCAGACCAAGAGAACGTCCCTTCTCCTCCAAACTCCTCAGGGACAGCACAGCCAGCTGCCGTCTGAGAAAGAGCGCCAGGAAGGGCATGAGCCACAGCAGCCCTTCAGGTCCTCCTTGTTCAGAAAGGAGCCCCTGCTGGGGAGGTGGCACCGGGGCTTGCCCTAGTCTCTCTGGTCAGCCTCTATCGCCTGGCTGTCTATCTCCCCGTGGCCCTTGGGTCCCCTCTGATGCTCAGAACTACAGCTGCCTGGATACCTGCCAGTGGAGCTGGCTGGGCAGCCCTGTGTGAGGTGTCCCGGGGACCTCCGCCTTGTAACAGACCTCTGTTTCTAGCTTCCTGCTCTGAAGAGAGGGCCAAGGCCCCCACAACAGCTCCTGATTCCCATGTTTGTCCCTGGAGCCACAGGGTACCAGCCAAGTGACACTGAGCCTCTGGGCCCCCTGACAGAACTCAGCAGGCCCCAACCCCTGAAAATGCTGCCCACCGCAGCCTGGGCACAGATACATTAAATAAGAAACTAAAACAAGGTATGGTTTTCTCTATTAAGGCTCAGATAAGCTGCCTCCCAGGTCAAGTACTCATGAATGCCACAGTCCCTGGACTGAGGGGCAGGCAGGCAGGAAAGTTGGGGGCAGAGGCCTTCCATGGCCCCCAAAAGTGGGGGAGGGGAGGGTCTGACAAAGGGGGAGCCCTGTGCTGGTCTAGTCAACTGCTGGGGAGGTGTGGGTGACCTAAGAAACCCCAAGCCCAGAATGCTGGGGATGTCCCTACTTAAGGGAAACTGAGGCTCTGCCTGTCCAAGGAGGGTCTAGGAAAACCAGAGGGGACAGGACCGTGTGCCCCAGGCTGGTGGGTCTCCTGGGAACTGCCTTGTCCTCCAGGAGTGAGTACTTGTGGTGGGGCGGGTCTGGACAGGGCCCCCTGGCAGTCTTGCTGGGAGTCAGGGCGCAGGCCCTGTGGTTGGCAGGTGAGGTTCTGGGTGGCTGGGGTCCCCCCCAACTCAGGGCCCACCCATGCTCCATCAGAGCCTCAGCAGCACATGACCCAAGGGCTACCCACTGGCCTCCACTCTGCGGGAACCAGCCCCGAGCTGATGGAACCAGAGACCAGCGACCACAGTGTTCAGCCCCCCATCCTCACAGGGGTCTTCCCAGGTTCCATGAACTCAGTCCCGCTCAGCCAGCCCCCAAGATGACAAGAGAATCAGTACCCCAGTATCTTGTAGGAGGCGCAGCTTCCTTCAGCGTCTGCCCTCAGCTGTGGGCAAGGTGGGATGAGAAGGTGAGTCAGTTCACAAGCTCCCTGGGCCTCAGACATCGTTTTCTGGGGCAGGGCTGGGGGGAGGAGGCAAGGGGTTCTCTGGAGGGTCTGGGGGCTCCGGAAAGGCAGAGGGCATGGGAGGCCTTGGCTTGGGTCCTAGGCCTGGCGGGATCAGCAACCCAGGGCATCTCCCAGAGGTTCCTTCTTTGGGGGCCCTGGGGTCGACTTTCCAGTCTGTTGAGAAATACTGCAAGAAGAATCTTTGGGGTGGGGGCCAGGCCCAGGCCTGGGGGACAGAAGGGGAGGGTAGAAGAGGTCCTTCTAATGCTTCTCTGCTTGGCTGACTTTCAGGGCGCTGATGACACCATTGATGTTTTCTTCCGGTACCTGCAAAGGGCAGGAGGAGGCAGACACCCATCAGGCCCTGGAAGGAGCTTCCCTTGCCCCGGGGACCCTGCTGGACACTCACCAGTGCATGGTCGAACTTGAAAGTACTGATGTAGTAGGCGGGGATGTCTGCAGCAGCCAAGGGCTCAGAGATCTGGGCCACGATACCACACTCATCTGGGGACAGAGGAGGGGACCATGCTCAGACTCCTCGTGGCCTCATCACCCAGGGCGCCCACAATCTTCCCATAGAATTCCCACCCTCCCCCACCATCCAGGAGCCTTCTGATTCCCTCAGCCAGCTTTCTGTCCTCAGCTCCACAGAACCCAGTTCTGTTCAACTTTGATCACCCTCTGCCTGTTTCTGTGCCTTGTCGTCCCACTCCACCTTCCCTGCCATCTTTCTAATTCTCTAAGATGGAACTGGAGGCAGCGTGAGCCATGGAAGGACACCGGTTCAGGCCTCTTTTCTGTTGCCCTCTGACCCTTTTCTAGCTGGATGACTGTGGCCAAGTCACTTCCTCTCTCTGAGCCCAAGTTTCCTCACCAGAGTGCCCATCAGATAACTCCCCGGCCCATCCTAAAGGCAGTGTCAGGCATTTAGGGGGGCTGGAACGAGACTGCCTTCTTCCTCTGGACCTCTGAAGCAGTGATGCTTTCTGGCCTGCCCAAAACTTCAGCCAATAAGGTGGCCTGGGGGTTGCCTGGGGCTGGTCCTCCCCTCACCCTCAGCTTCCTGCCTGATTTGAAGACACCACTTAAGGCTTCCTCCTACAGGAAGACCTCCAAGATCTGAGGACCACTCTTCTCCATCAACACAATCCCATGGGTTAGTTCCCTCAAAGCCACTGTAACGATTTTGGCGATGATGCATTTCCCCAACACTGTCCCAGACTGGATAGGAAAGTCCAGATCTGGTCACCAGCTCATCAAGGAATCCTGAGGCTGCAGCCTGGGACTCAACCTGGGCTCCACCCCCATCATCTCCAAATCCAGCATCCCCGTCGCCCCTTCACTCTCTGGCCCTGGTCCTGCTCTTGTCAGCCACCCCTGGATCTGTGCGGTCACCCTGCAGGTCCCTCAAGCTCCTGCTTTCCGCTTGGTCTGCCAGGGCCCCTGGCTGGACCCACCAGCCCCTCTGGTGGCTGCGCAGGCCTCGTGCCTGCACTTCTGGTGACCGTCTCTGTGCTGCTTTGTTGTGGAGACTGGTTGTGTCCTAAGAGACTTCAGCTACAGACACAACTATTCCTATAAAAGAGGGCCGGGGCGGGGGGGCGGATAGGAGATTAGGGTCTAGAATGGTGACTTTCAAACTGTGGGTTGTGACCCCTTAGTGACATGAATTTAGAAGGCTGGTGACCAGCATTTAAAAACGGAAAGGCCATATGGCACAGCACAGAGCTAGAGTGAGTAGTTTTGTGAAACCCGAGTTTGAGTTGTCTTCATATTGTGTGTGCTGGATTATGATGTAAAATATATTTCCCCCAAACCATGGTCAGAAACATACGAATCCACTGGTTTAGAATCTTCCAGATTCTCAACAAGTTATTTTTCTTGGAGGGCTACTTATAGCTATCAGCATGGCTCTAAAACCCTTGCCATCCCAGGCAGGCAAAGCGAGCTGTTGCCTGCTAGGCTGACACTGGTGTTTCTCACACGTTTCCCTGTGTCGCCCATCCCTGAGGTCACTCACACAGAGCAGCCCTACAGACCACGCAGCATCTGCCAATGGAGAGATGATTCGAGTTCCGCCTACTCTGCCCCATACTTCCCCTTCACCCTGACTCCTGCTTTGTAACACAGTAGTCCCCCCTTACCTCCAGTTTTGCTTTCTATAGTTTTAGTTACCCACACTCAATCGAGATCCAAAAATATTAAATGGAAAGTTCCACAAATAAACAAGTCATAAGTTTTAAATTGTGTGCTCTTCTGAGCAGCGTGATGAAATCCTGCCCAGGCCCGTGGGTCCCTTTGTGCAGCAGATCCACGCTATACACGCTCCCACCCATTTGTCACTTAGGAGCCGTCTTGGTTATCAGATCCACTGTCACAGTATCACAGTGCTTGTGTTCAAGTCACCCTTCTTTTACTTAATAATGGCCCCAAAGCACAAGAATAGTGATGCTGGCAATTTAGATATGCCAAAGAGAAGCCAGAAATGGCATCTTAAAGTAAAAAGGTGAAAGTTCTCGACTGAATACAAAAAAAAATCGTAAGCTGAGATTGCTGAGATCTACAGTAACTTCTATTACAGTATATTGTTATAATTGTTCTATTTTATTACTGTTGTTGTGAATCTCCTACTGTGCCTAATTTATAAGTTAAACCTTATCACAGGTTTGTATGTATAGGAAAACAGTCTATACAGGGTTCGGTACTATCCACAGTTCCAGGCATCCACTGGGGGTCTTGCAATGTATCCCTGAGGACAAGTGGGGACTACTGTGTTATTATACTGCATGCATTTTGGTAAAAACCTGGGATAAAAAGATAAGCAGATATGCAAGGCTTTCTGCCTCTTGCCTGTGTCTCCTCCCCGTGATCCCTGGCTGCTCCCCTCGCCTGCCCAAGATCTGCTGGTCTCCTCTACCTTCAGGAAGAAATGGTGCTGGACCCCTTGGTCTGGCATCAGGCCCTGCACTCTGCCTGTGATTACCTTGATCTGGCCAGGCTCCTCTCCCACCCTTTCTACCTTTGGACTCTGCACCCTGGGCCTAGTTGCTCGGAGCCACCTGGGTGTCGTGGAGAGGTGCCACCATGTCACACCTCCCTCTGTTGGTACTACCCTCTCCTCCCCATCAGCCGGCTGAATATTGACTGGTCAGCTCCAGAGCCACCTCCCCTGGGAAGCCTTCCCTTTCTGAGCCTTCTCTAAGCCACCTGGTCCTTACATGTGGCAGTGACAGCAACTGCTGCTTGCTGAGCACTCATGTACCTGACACCTCATGGAGTGCTCAGAACCACCCTGAGGCAGCGTCTCATCAGCTTTATTTGACAGATTAGCAAACTGAGGCTCAGAGGTTAAGCAAGCTGCTTGAGGTCACACTGTTCAGCCCCCTTCACTGGCGAGTTCCTCCAGTCTGCTGAATCTCCACAGCCCCACAGCCCTGCCTGCACCGGGCAGCAAACGTGGACGGGAGAAGTGCTGGGGTCCACAGAGGAGGAGGCCCTGAGGGACAGGCTGGGCCCCAGGCACAGCCCAGGAGACTTCAGTGTCCATTTCTTAGCACTCCAGAGGGAAGCCCACTGTCCCGCCCCAAGCTCGGCTCTGGTTTAATGACGTGAGCAGAGTTAGGCAGCACGGTCCGGCCCGCTACTTACTGTCCATCTGTGAGCTTGTCCAGAGAAAGGCATGGGCAGGCGGCAGAACCTGGCTCCCTCACCAACCCCTCACCCCAGGTCAGAATGCCCTGCCATCTCCCTGTCCCGTCCCAGGAGCAGAGCACCCAGAGCTGACCCCACGGCCCCTGAAGCAGTCTGAGCTTCATGTGGAACATTCTGTGCGCTGTCCATGGGACACAGGAGTCGCTGATCCCACTAGGGTTTGCCGAGGGTGCTGCCTGGAAACCACCAAGCTGCGATTCCCCAGGAGCCCCATCTGGGTCCAAGCTCTCGGGTCTAACAAGTCTAGCCCAGAGCAAGCATTTCTAAGGCAGACAAAGCCCCGGTGCCCAGCGGCCGCTCCAGCGGTGGGAGGACCAGGCTTGTGGCCCTCCAGCTGCAGGCCCAGGGCCTGCGGCGCCTCGGAAAGTGCTCGTGGGAAGAACGCTTAGGGAAAACGATCTACCGAAGAGCCCGTGTGGACAGCCGTGGAAACAGAGGCCAGGCTGAGCCTGGGGCATCACTGCACACTGTCTGCGGCGCTCAGGCCGTCGTGCTCACTCAGGAGAATGCTTTCCCTGTGGTGGGGAGGCGAGCTCAGGGGCGAGAAGCGGGAGATGGCCAGCGAGGACGTGCCTTCATGGAGGGCAACTCATTCAAAATGACCACAGTCACCATGTGAGCAGCGGACTGCGGGACTGTTTTTCCTGCAGTTTGTGTCACGTCCCTGATGCTCTAATAATTGGCAGGCACTGACCGTCTAACAGAGAAACGAGAGCTTGGCTCGAAGCTGCTCTCCCATCCTTCGGAGGCCTTTGCCTCCTGTCACTCACTGGCAACGGACCACAGGCAGTGAGGACCTCAGGGTCCCTAAGGTCTCCATCTCCCAATCACACGCACACACACAGGCTGAGGGCTGGTGCTCAGAGGCCCCCCGCCCCCAGTGTGGAAGCCCACGGGGCTCACCGAATCCCAGGGGCTGTCCTCCGATGCGCACCATCTTCCAGAGCTCTCCAGATGCGCTCGTGAACAACAGATTACTAGGAAACCTTAAAAGGAGCAAGACAAGAACCCCAGAGGCCAATGTTCATTGTGCTCCCTCGCCAGCCCTCCCCAGCACCTTCCCTGCCCTCAGGGCACCGATGGGGGCCAGCACATGAGAGGTGGCTGGTGGGCTGGGCTCCACCTGTTGCAGGGGCCTCAAGGACCCCTTCCGAGCCCTGGTGCACTCTCTCTGCACCCTCCTCATGGGGGGTGGGGGGACAGGAAGGCGAGGCTGGCACTGGGCTTTGGAACAGTGCCCCCTTTGCTAAGGCTGTTTGGGATGCCACTGCCCAGCTACAGGGGGGCTGGGGGAGGGACAAACAGCACTCGGATGACCAGGGCCTTAGTCTCTCAGCTGCCTGACATCTGTAAGATGAGGCCAGCTCACATGCGATGACGGGCTGTGGTGAGTTCTTCCTAGGGACAAAGTGGGTGATGTGCCCATCAGGGAGCCAGCCCACACTGGGCCTGGCCTCCACCCCAGGCCTGGCTCACCTCTGCTGGGTCTGCACGTCCATCACCAGGGAGATGTAGCCCTCGATGAGGGAGAAGGAGAAGAAGCGGATGTGGTCGCAGTCGTCGCTGGCAGCCATGGGGTCCTTCACTCTGGGGGAGGGGAGCTGGTGATGGGTGGGGTGGGGCCCCCACTGCACCCTGACCCCCAGCTGGGCCCCCTGCTCTGCCCATAGGCCTCAGCATGAATGAGGTGTCCACATCTCAGGGCAGTCTGTAGTCACCACCTGCTCGCTGGTCCTGGCCCCACCACACCTGGTGCTGGCCTAACTTAAAATCTGCTCTGAGGAGAACGCAAACCAGTGCCATCCGCCAAATGAGAAACCCTGAGTTCCCGACCCCAGGACTGACTGGGCTGCCCCCTGAACTCGGGGCACAGTAGGGGGTGTACAACAGCCACATGGGGCCTCACAAACTTGTGGGGTCCCCAAGGAAGGATGTCTCTCCCTCAGATGAGCTCCCAGGGCAGGTCGGTGTCTCCCAGCTAAGACTGGGGCCCCTAGGCAGAGCCCCACCTCCCCTGCACATCCTGCAGCCCCTCACACCCAAGGGGCCCTACCCATTGGAGTAGAACATGACATCCATAAGGAGCGTCGCAACAGCGGGCAGCGTGTCAGGATCCAGGCTGGTGACACAGAACCTGTTGCTTGGGCTGGACAGTGGGTGGATGACGGGCCTCTGGACTGTGAGAACACAAAGACAAGGGGTGCTGAGGCAAGGAGCTGAGTGGCAGTGTGGGGCTGGTGGAGGGCCCAGGACGAGGGGTGGGGTCAGCTGGCAGCTGTTCCGAGGAGGCCTGGCTGCAGGCCCTGCGAGCCCTGGCCCCTGTCACTTTTCCAGCCTCCACCACCTACAGCTCTCCTGATTCTCCAGACTCATCCCAGGCCCCTGGGCCTCTGCACATGCCATGCTGTCTGCATGGAATGCCCTTCCCAACCTTCCCACCTGACTTAGCACCTACTTGTGCTCAAGCTTCAGGTCAAGTCACTGCCTCTGGGAGGCCCTCCTTGATACCCTGGGCTGGGTCAGGAGTGGACTCTGGCCATCACTGGCTACATCCACGTCCAGTGCCCTTGATAGACCTTGGGAGCATGAGTCTGGCCAGCACTGTTGTATCATGTTACACCTGGCGCTCAATTAATGCTCCGGAATGGGACTGCCTGGGGGCAGGACTCAGTAACTCCTTAAGGTCTCCCCTGCACAGATCCCAACTCACCCATCTTGGACTTGACAAAGCCGTTGGTGATGCCGAGGTTTTCAGCTGCCACCGTCTCACCATTGATGACCCGCAAGATGGTGAACTCTGATGACAAGGTGTGGGTGACAAAGGGCAGATCCCGCTCACGCACCTGGGGACGGGAAGCCAAGGATGTGAGTGTTCCATGACCCCTGGATGGAGTGGGCCTGGGGGTGCTGACCCCTTCACTCTGAGATTCTGCCCTCAGAACCAGCTTCTTCTGTCCTTGTCTCCCACTGTTCCAGCGGGGGCCAGGAGCCTGGGACCGGGGTGTCCCCCTCCCAGAAGCACAGGGATGATGCAGAGGGGAGAAGACACGGCACCGAAGGCCAGAAGGTGCTGATCCACGCCCCACTCCACCCTCCTGAGCGCTGTGCCCACAGCTGTCCCTGCCTCTCCCCAGGCCAACGCTCTTGAGGGTGGCCGTGCCCCATGGGAGGAGAGAATGAAGGACATGGTGGCCAGAACTGTTCCTGGCCCCATGACTGGATACACTTGCCACTCCAAGGGAGGGGTAGGAGAGGGGAGCCAGGTGTCTAGCTGGGAGGGCACTCCACCCACACGGGACCCCAGCCCTCACCTCCTGGTCTCCAGGTCCAACCAAGTATGGCCCATGTAAAAGGCAGGTGGCAGGTGGGGCTAGGCAGAGACCTGGAGCCCAGCCAGAGCCACACTGATGACCCTGAGGTACCCTTGACCTCTCTCTGCACTGAGCATGGAACAGGGGCCACAGAACTTTGCAGAACATGTCGGAGGGGGCATCCACAGTGCCCAAGGCCCTGGGGCATGGGCCTGCGGCTCACCAGGATGAAGTCCGTCTGGTACGTGGAAAGCATGAACACGGAGATGTTCTGGTCGGCCAGCGGGGCGATGACTGACTTGGCAATCTTGGTCACACCAATGGGCTGAGAGCTGGAGAAGCTGCCACCGCCTGACACCACATTGAGGGCCAGCCAGGTGGCATCCGCCACACTCAGGTGCTCCGAGGAGGGCAGCTCTGGAGGTTGACACAGAAGGCAGGCCTGTGACTGAGGGGTCCCAGGTCCCCAGGGCAGGCCAGGCTGCAGAGGTGGGGACTGAGGCTTGGGGCCAGCTATGTGACCTCGGCCAGCCCCACCCTCTGGTCCTCAGCACCCTCATCTGTCAACGGAGGATGGGACCAGGCTCAAAGGTCCTGTTCTGGGAGGACTGGGCAGGGACAGCCCTCAGAGGACTTCAGACATGCCAGGTGGCTCAGCAGAGCGGGACTCACAGGGACAAGTGGTTTATCTGTGTTGGGCCTCAGCTGCCTCAGCCGTGAAATGATGGGCTCAAGCAGTCAGTAATGATTTTGTCATTCCTAGTTCTCACTACCCTTCTGGGTGTCAGATGCTGCCATCACTACCTCATACTAGTGGAAAGGGCCCCATAGTTTTCAAACTGAGTTCCCAGGAACCTCCCATGAGGCTGGGGGTGGAAAGGAAGCCAGGAGAAGACAGGGTAGGGGGCCCTGGGATTTCTCTCCCTGTTTCGATCAGACCTGCACTTGGGGCCTCCCTGGGAGAACACATAGCTCCAGGCGGGCTCCTGGGCAGTGACTCTCACCAAAGTCCCTCCTAAGAGCCCGCGGGTCCTGGGGTTGCTACTGCCAGGGGCAGGGGGAAGGTTCAGAGTGGCAGCAATCGCCAATTCTCCTTGATGAGCTCCTGAAGACCTGGAATCCAAACGTTCAGACTATCCCTTCCACCCCATGCTGCAGAAAGGGCACCCAGGGGAGCATGTGCACGGGACACAGACACAGCCCCAGAGCAGAGCACAGGCTGCACACAGGACTCCCCACACATCACAGAGGCCTGCTCGACCCCATCCTGTACCAGGATTGTCATTCCCAGCATAGACGTGACACACCAGAGCTCAGGGAGGGCCAAGGATTTGCCTGAGATCACTGGGGAATAACAGAGCCAGGACTCAAACCCAGTCTGACTTATAAACAAACGCCCGTGCTCTGTCCTGGGCACCAAATAGGAAGAAGGGCCAGGTCCCCAATAAAGGTGGGTGCTAAGAAGAGGGGCCCAGACGCTGCCGAGGTAAGGGGGCTGCGATGACAGTAATGACGCTGATGAGGATGCTGCTGCTGATGACGATGATGCCGCCGCCTGAGGGCAGGCTTTGCTGGCCTCAGGCAAAATGGCTCTGGAGGCCCCACCCAGGCTCCTACCTGCCCAGCTTGGGTCGCCATGGCAACCACTACCTAGTGGGCCTGGTGGCTGAAAGGCCAGTCCTAGGCCAGGCTGGCTAGAGAGGCAGGCAACTTCCCAGAAAAGGGAAAAGGTTTGGGAAGGGAGAGCAGGAGAAAAGCTTTAAAAGGCCCTGGGTCCCAGGCTTCTGCAACTCTCTCTCCACTTGTTATCTGGGGTGTTAGAAAGGAGATTTCTTGACCTCAGGACCACCAAGGAAATGTGTTCCCCAGAACCTGGAGTTTCAGCTCAGCTCTAAAATTCTAAGGGGCCTGGCTCTGGCCATGGAGGGGACTTCCTGGGGGCAGCATGGTAGAAACAACCATGGAGCCACCGAGGGCCAGGGTGCCTGGATGGTCCAGCCTCGATAGATGGTCAACGTCCACGCTTCCTGTGATCCTGCGTGCTGGGCGTGGGTCACGAGGCCTGGACAGCAGTCAGTGACCTGAAGCACCATTTTAATATATTCAACAATGAAATTTTAAAAGTGCCCTTCTTCATTAGGGCAGGATGCCTGAAGCTTTCTTGGGAAAATTCCAGAAGGGTCATTTATGTCGCCTGCATGTGAACACAACAGGACCCTGTCAGCTTTTGTGAACCCGCCCTCTGCCCCCCTATTCCAAGTTCCTTGTAACTCAAAACCACTCTGTGGCTTCCCAAGTCCTTCCAAGTAAAAGCTAAAGTCCTCACACCATTCTAAACCAGCACTGCCCACACTGTGCGTGACAGCTTTCCGCAGTGATGGAGACGGTCCACACCTGTGCTGTCCAAGAGAGCAGCCACTCACCCTACGTGGCTATGCAGCACCTGAAATGTGGCTAGTGCCACGGAAGAAATAAAATTTAAAGTCTTATTTAATTTTAACTCATTTGAATTCCAACAGCTGCGTGCGGTGAGTGGCTTCTGTACCGGGCAGCGCAAGGCTATAATCAGCCCCACTAGCACGTCAGCTCCGCTGGGGCAGTGGCCTCGGTCAGCTTTATTCTCTGCCCCTCTCAGTGCCTGGCTTACGGGGCACCAGCTGAATGGATGAGGCACAGTGGTGCCAGCCCTGCCTCTCTGCTCTGCCCAGGCCCCTCTGTTCCCACGCACTTACCTTCTCTGCTTCCCCACCCCCAGTGCAGTCTCGGGTTGGGGGTGGCCTTTGACATCATCCCATGGGCCTATGCCTGACTTCCCAGGATGGGGCAAAGGGCCCAGGGGCAGCCAGGGCCATTCCCACAGAGGCCATGCCCAGACACTGCTACCTTCTTGGAATTCTCAGCCCATTGGTGGGGACTGAGCCGAATGCTGTCCATCTGCTTACAGACGCACAACCAGCCCTGAGAAGCCAGCCCATCTCCCAGCTCAGACCAAGAACGTGAGGCCCAGAGACGGAAGCAACGGACTCGAGGTCACGGTGCAGCAAGTGGGAGGAGTGTCTCATCCAGGCACTGAATGCCTTTCAGCGCCCCCTCGGCCACCAGCCTGCTGCAGTGTCTAGATAACTCCTCAGCTTCAGAATTGTAAAGTGACTGTATCGGGCAGCTTGGACCCAGGTGTTCACCCTCACATGGCCTCGCGGGCCCCGCCCCACTGGGCAAGTTCCACATTCCAGGGGGGCCTGATCTTTAGCAGCAGGGGTCCTCAGAGGCACATGGGGGCAGGGAGACAGAGGCTTCATGCTCAGAGAGTGACTAATTCCAATCCCAGCTCCGAACTCTCCAGTGGAGGCTGGTAGAAAGCCGTTGCCGCTATGTGTGCATTTTTAGGGCGTACTGGCATAACCAAGGCTCTGCTCCAGCAGTGTGGACAAGTCGTGGAGTGGCCCCAGGGAGAAGTTGAGGCCTGAGGCAGACAGAAAATGGGGGCCCTGGGGGACGGCGAGCAGCCCACAGGCTGGCGCTGCCTGGAGGACCGCAGCTCGACCCAACTGCTGGCCATTCTGGGAACCCAGCTGGTGGGATGGGTCCACCTGCCTTGCTCCCAGCCTCGGAGGCCACTGCTCCTGGCTCTCAGCCCCCAGAAAGAACCCACAGAGGTTCTTCAAGCAGCAGGCCTGGGCCGAGAGGGTGGTCAGCTCCAGACCAGTGGTCACCCCTCCAAGGTTTCTGGAAGGGTGAGCTTTGTCAGAGCGGCAGAAGCAGCCAGACACCATGCCATTGGCAGCTTCTCATCCCAGGGACTCCAAATGTGGAGGAGGAAGGCCTGCCTGGCCCATCTTCACCCTGGGCCAAGCCTCGGGGTGCCTGAAGTGTCCCTCCTGGGCCATGCGGATGAGCCCCTGGGAGGCTGGCCAGGGGGCAACAAGTGTGCCCTTCCCTAGAGGACAAGTGGACCATTCCAAGACTGAAATGGATTATTTCCGTCACTGCCCATCATCCACGAGCCTAAAAATGGCCTCTCAGAGCTGAGGACGCTCCCTGGTCGAGGAGGTAAGAGTGTCTTGCCAGCCCACAGCCACAAAGTCAGGTGGTTCGGTCGCTGGGTAGAAGCCCCCTCACTGTACCCCCACCTCCCCAGGAGTCCCGTTCTGGCTGCAGGACCTGCGGTGGCCACGTCATCTGCACAGAGCCTGTGTTTCTTAGGCTTCTCCTTCCTCGTCCACAGCAACATCACAAGTTCTGGGGTCATGCAAGCAGGTTTAATCCTCGCTGTGTCACCTTGGGCAAAGTCACCGCCCCTTGGTTTCTTAGTTTTGAAACGTGGGAGGATGAACTCCAGATCACTCCAGAAAATGCTGGAGGATTAAATGAGAGAATCCCCATGAGGCGCTTAGCTACGAGCCACAGCCTTTCTGTCAGTACACTGCTGATAGTCCTGCTGGGTTCTGGGTGGCACTTGGGTAAAACTATCAAGTTTTAAAAATGTGTAAAGGAGTAACGACATGTGGGACAAAGAAAGATTCACAGGCAAGAGCTTTCACTCCAAAGGGATTGAAAATGAAGACTTGGGAGCTCCCTGAAAGGCCAACAGGGCTGTGTAGAGGACCACAGTTCACCTCCGACAGGATGTTTGCTATGTGTTTCTCTTCACCCGCCCCCCCCCCGCCCATGCCCCAGAAGATTAGCCCTGAGCTAACATTTGCTGCCAGTCCTCCGCTTTCTGCTGAGGAAGACTGGCCCTAAGCTAACATCCGTGCCCATCTTCCTCTACTTTATATGTGGGATGCCTGTCACAGCATGGCTTGACAAGTGGTGCGTAGGTTCACACCCGGGATCCGAACTGGCAAACCCCAGACTGCCAAAGCAGAACCTGCTGAACTTAACCACTGTGTCACCAGGCTGGCCCCACTAGGTGTCACTTTAAAAAACATGTTTTCCAGCAATAAAATCCATTTTTGGAAAATGGAGGAAATGAGAACATAAACTTCTTGTTAGAAATTATGAATTATCACCTCGTTCTGCAGGTGTGGTAAGGAAGGGAGGCTCTCACTCTCAGCTGATGAGAGCTCCAGCATTTAGAGGACAGCCGACACGAGGTCGTGGTCTCATGTGGCTCAGGGAACATGGCTCAGGGGTGTGGGTGGTTATGGAGGGAGAGCCGAACAGCCGTTGTCAAAGGTTACCGCCAGTGAGCTGGTCCTCGGCGGGGCACGGGTGCTCCCTTCAGGCGCTCAGCCGTCATGCAGATCTTAAACTGTCCAATAGAGAGTATCAGGTAGCTAGCCTCTGAACGTGGCCCAACACTGGGCACCCAGCATGAGAGGATGAGACGCAGAGGAAGACGAAACGCAGAAACGCACGCATCTTCCTCTGCAACCAGCCACACCCAGGGCGCAGACAGCAGAGCTCTGGCAGGGAGGACTTTGCCGCAAGGCCGCCCGGGGAGGCTGCGGGAGGGAGAGGAGAAGGTGGGAGCGGGGGTGTCTCAAGAATGACCTCTCCAAGGGGCACCTCCCCCAGCTGGCACCCCATCCTGCCGCTCCCCATCCTGGCCCCAGGCGGAGCTGCCAGGCTGTTATTTCACACACGGCGGGGGGACACTGCAAATGCAGGTCTGCGCGGTCCCCCGTCAGTGTTCCCTGGGATGGCCAGCTTCAGGCGACAGTGAGGCAGGCCCTGATCTGCGCTCCTTCACTGGTCTGGAGCTCAAGCAGAGGGGACCCCCACTAGGGGCACTACTTTGCCCATTGGCTTCTTGAAATGGTAAATTCTGAGTTTAGAGCTTGGACAGAGATGCGAGGAGCTCTGCTGGGCACTGTGCTGTGCCCAGGGGACACGGCGACTCCCCGATGCTTACTGAGCACACACACTTCATCCGGCCACGCATACGCCTCACAGAACCAAGCTGGAGGGAGGCAATCCTGTGTCAGGGATGAGCCCATGGAGGCCTCAGGGTGCTGAGCAACTTGCCCAGAATCACAGGCAGTGAAGGGAACAGAGCCTAGACCCGAACCTGGGTCTTCCCAGCTTAGCCCAGGGTGAGGCCAGGGGGTACTTCTCGACATCTTCCTCCCTCCACCTTTGGACCCGCTGCGGTCCCTGAGCACGCCCTGCCCTAAGTGTGCACGGATCACATGACACAAATAGGAGACTGTGATGGGTGAGGGCCAGTGAGGGGTCCCTCTAACTGCAAACCTAAGGCTCTGCCCGCTACCCCAAGGCCAGGACAGGGGCTGCTGCTCAGGTTATTTCGGGTCCCTAAGAACACCCAGCATTGCATGTTGTAAGTGCTCAAGAAATACGTAAAAGATTAACTACACACGCGCACACCCCTTCTGTTAGAAACTCAGACATACAGCATCCATTTGGGCCAAGAACCTCTAAATTCCACATTCAACAAGGAGTTGCATGGTTCACGTCATGACAATGGCTCCACCTTTCCAGGAGAGGTTTAGCCACTCACGGACATGTGAACTGCAGACAGCTGCTGGTCTCTAACTGTGGAAGCTTCACGCTGGTGACATCGCCAGTGAACAATGACCAAGGGATCCCCGCTGATGTTCACAAGGGCCGAGGGAGGCCTTTGGTGAGAAGACATGTTTGCAGACCCAGGAGATGGGGTGCCATCCTTCCTACAGCACAGGACAGCCAGCATCCCTCCCTGGTCCCACCGGGGCAGCCATAACTCCCTTTCTGAAGAGGAGTCTCCTAAGAAACACCCCCAGAGCTGAGGCAAGAGGGGAGACACCATCGCTGCCTCTCACTGCAGCACACTACCCCCAAACCCTGCCATCTCAGAGCCTTCCCACACTGCCCCGGGCCAGCCACTGGCCCGCCCCTCTTCTCAGCGGCTCCTGAGGCACCTCCTGCTTCAAATCGCCCCTGTCACTCACAGGGACTCTGTGCACGGTGATGTCAGTTTTCTCACTGGTAAAATGGGTCTTTCTTCTTTCCCCTTTGGCTCACGGGATGACCCCACAACACGATGCATCTCTGCTGAGCTCCAGTCAGTGGAAGAACAGCAGGTGAAGGGGGTCTTCTTTCCTAGCCTGTATCCCGTGGCTCCATAGCACAAGTGGGAGAGGAACTTAGTCCTTCCATAAACTACACAACTTTCTCTCAGGCAGTAACGGGGATCTAAGCAGCCCAGTCTACTGACCAGGAACGGAAGCCCGGAAGAGAGACCCTTACCCAGGCGTCCATCACAGTCAAGGACACCCAGAGGCTGGGCTCCTCCTCTCAGCCCCTGCTGGGCTACTAACTTAAACTGGTTTTCCCTCATCCATCTGGCCTTCCCTGGATTGAAGACTGAGCCAATGACCCCTATGTCATCAGCCCTCTTCCTGCCACTGGGAAAGGTTCAGGGCGAGGCAGGGTGAGACCATTCCAAGAGTCCCAGGCCACTGTTAATGGCACCGGGGAACCTCAGGGTCTGTAAGTCCCTTAGGGGCCGAGGCTGGCTCCCCGTGCCTCCTGGTGTGGTCTGCCCCCACCCTGCCCAGGCCTGGCCCAGAGAAACATCCATAAATGACACCAGCAGTGAGGCCTGGGGCAGGTAATGTAACATTTCTGTGCTTCAGTTTCCTGTTGAGAAAATGAGGAAAGTAAGAGTCATTTCCAGTGCGTGGCGCGGTGTCTGCGGACAGAAGCAACTTTAGGGGTAGGGAAATAACTCATTCTATGTTGACTCAGGAGCAAGGCTCAACTCTGGTCTTGCTTCCTCTTTCCAGGGCCTCTCCTATGGGGTCTCCTGCACAGCAGGGCGTCCATTGTGACCTGCTCTGACAGCCCCCTATACCCTCCTCACATAGTACCTACCACAATGGCAGCTCAACAACAAGTGGTGTCATTAGCCTGCAGGCCCTGAGGCTCAGGGGGTACGAAGGGATGTCTCTCATTCTGGCTGCATCTCCAGGGCCCAGCAAGATGCCAGCAGGTAGCAGGAGCTCAGTAAATACTGCCTCCTTGCAACCCCTGGGGCAGGCTCAGAATAACCAGCCACTCAAACGGCAGGACAGCTCCCTGGTTACTGACAATTCCTGCAAACAGGGCCTTCTAGGGCCTGCAAAACCGGCTCCCCAGGTCCCACAGCCTCCCTCTCTCCCTGCTCACGCTGGTCTCTCATTTGCGGCTTCTCATCTTGGGAGGCGGGGTAGAGAGCATACCTATTTCCAGAGGATACATACCCTGGGGTGTTCCTTCTCTGCATGAGGGGCCATGATTCTCATCAGTTCTGGGTAAAGGCATGAGTGCCCATCAGAAGATGGAAATGTGTTTGGGTGGCCAGGCATCTAGTCTTCATGGGACTGTGCTTAGTGGTTAAGGCACAAGTTCCTGCCTGTAGCTCTTCTGCTCAAAACATATCTGCTGAATGAATGAATGAGATAGGGCAGGACCTCCCACGGGGCCTGCCCCATCCCTGCTCCAGCCACGCCCCTGCTCCCTCAGAGGCAGGGAGGGATCCTGTGCCCCTTGAGATGGGAGGTAGGGAGGAGCGGATGCCCTAGAGCACGTGCTGTAAGGATGACAGAGCGTGGCAGGGGAAGCCGCTCCCTCCGCTTTCTCCCCAGTAGAGAGCATCAATACGGCTGCACCAGAAACTCGAATCAAGAACCACACAACAGTCAACTTCCGACCCTGTAACGCCATTTCTCAGACCTCATCTTAGGAATCAACCTGAATAAGAATAAATGCTACATATTTGAGGAGTTTATAAATTTATCACTGAAGAAGAACTAAGACAATTTCAATCCTAACCGTAAGGCCAGGGCAGGGAAGCAGGCCCGTGAAAGGCCAGGGTACCACAGGACGTTTTAATTGTAATGTCAAGTAAAAACATTTCTATACATAATATGATCATAAGTAAATTATAAAGAGACAACTGTGCACAGAAAAAAGTCAGAAAGAAAAACACTAACAAGTTATGGGTAGTTGTCTCTGGGGTGGGACTAGGGTTTCCATGAATGTGGAATTTGTCACATTCTCTGCAGGTTTTGAAGAATGGAACTTAGGGGTTCAGAGTGGGCATCGGCTTTGGGGGGAGAGCAGCCACACTGCTCGTGACCTGGGCACGTGACCCCTCTGGGTTCTCAGCTCCTCACTGACACAGTGCAAACACCAGTACCACCTCAACGCAGAGCGTGCATTGATCAGACCCAGGACAGACATAAGCTACTTTAATAATAAAACTAACAGGAGGTGGGAGAGGGGTGGGCAGTGACTGCTAACGGGCAACAGGGTTTCTTTTCGGGGTGATGAAAATGTTATGGAATCAGAGAGTGGTGATGGCTGCACAACCTTGTGGATATCAAAACCACTGAACTGCTGTGCACTTTGAACGGTGAATGTGATGGTGGGTGAATTACACCTCAACTTAAAAAACTGGAGAACAGGTAAAGGAAAATCATGACAGGGAGGTAACAGCGGCCTGCTCCAAAGGACTGAGGACGCTCCCGGGAGGCTCAGCCAACATGTCCCTTTCCTCTTGGCCACCTGAGTTCCAGCTGAGGAGGCACCGGGTCTTACTGACCCTTGTAGCCCGAGGGCCCTTCCCGGGGCAGCTCCCAAGCTGAAAGGGGGATCAGCCAGGACATGGGAGGGAAGGAAACAGACGCTGCCGACTTTCTAACGCACCATCGGATGCGGGCAGAAATAAGGAGGCGGGCAACCAGCACTGACCGCAGGCCAGTCCAGCCAAGCAGCCCTGGTGGGAGGGGCACTTACCCAGGAAGCCCTCCTCATCCACAATGATGGTGTAGTCCTCTGGCGTCTCAGTAAGGCTGAAGAACTTGCACCTGGTTAGATGGACAGACAGACAGACAGACACAGGATATTGTGTTAGCCCCACATTAGTCCCAGTAGGACCCTATGGCAGCTGCCCACCGGAATCCAGTGGGAGAAGACTCAGTTTACCCAGAGCTCTGCCTGCAGGCTTCTGGGTAACCTTGGGTAAGCTGCTTGTCTCTCCCTCCACATACCCTCAGTTCTGACTCACAAGGTCTCAGAGAGTCTCCTCGATACCCCCCAATCTTTGGGGACCCCTGAGCCAGCCAGCCTCTACGGGCCCATACAGGCCTGAGGGTCTTAGAACTCATTTTTTCTCAGGAGGCGGAAGTGGCAGAAGGGTGGCTTTGCAGGTACCATGCAGGTGAACTGCCTTTTCCGTGGGCCCCCACATGCCAACCTCTACACCTCCATCGCTGCCTCCACCACCGTCCCGGCCCCGCCTTCACGAACTCGAGAGTTCCCATTGTCATTTATAGCCTAATTCACATCACCCAACTGACAGCCCAGATTTTAGGGGACTTTTCTTCCTTGCACCAGGGAGGGGTGTGGCCCTCACCGTCATCTGGGGGGCACAGGTCCCTGAAGTACCACACGTTACCGTTGGTAAACTGCTTAGCCCAGAGTGTGTGTGAGACCATCAGTTTCCCACGCCAGGGGCTGGCGATCGCTGTCCCTCTGTGGCTCTCCCCTACAGGTCTCGGCCTTAGGCACGCACACTCTTGGTGCCTGGTAGACACACAGGGTTCCAGGTCCAGGCCGCCCTAGAGCTGGCTTCGAGGCTTCCCGTACCAGGTGCCTGTCTCCCGGTTCCCCATCCAGCTAGAGCGGCCCCAGAACGCCCCGTGCAGCCACAGGGAGAGACAGCGCACACGACCAGGGGCGCGCAGAAGCCTCCTCGTGCTCATGTATCTGGCATCGCAGCTCCCAAGCACAAGGCCCAGCACGGGCTCTGTGCACAGTACGTAAAGCCGTCCATCACGGGAAGCCAGAAGAGAAGAGGCTCAGTGAGCAACCCTAGCAGGGGCCAAATATCACCTCCACAAAGACTAAACCGCACAGGATCTTGGAGTGGGTGCAGCGTTGCAGAGCTGGGGCGGCCGGAATGTCCTTGATCTCTGCCCTGTGGGCTCTCCTCTCCTGTCAGCCACCCTGCGAGCCTGAAGCCCTGGCGACAGAACCTCCGCAGAACCCTCTTACTTCATTCTTTAAGTTTTCCACAAGGAATGAGAGCAACTGGAGCCGGAGGGAATGCAAAATGGTACAGCCATTTGGAAAAGAGTTTGGCAGTTTCTTATAAAGTTAAACCTACAGTGACCACACAACTCAGCAATCCCAGGTCTTTACTCAAGAGAAATGGAAACACAATCACACCAAGACCTGTGTGCCAATGTTTACAGCCTTTATTTATAATCACCCCAAACGGAAACCCCCAGATGGCCTCCCCTGAAGTGGCAAGCGGATAAACTGCAGCACACCCACACCATGGAATCCCGCTCGGCAGTCAGAAGGAACGAACTACCGCTTTGTGCAACCGTGTGGACAAATCTCAAACACAGTTTGCTAAGTTAAAGCAGCCGGAGTCAAAAGGTTACATCCTCTATGATTCCATTTATACGA
Source organism: Equus quagga (assembly GCF_021613505.1). NCBI lineage: Eukaryota > Metazoa > Chordata > Mammalia > Perissodactyla > Equidae > Equus > Equus quagga. The sequence continues at coordinate 28,967,198 of NC_060273.1, read as the reverse complement.
CCTCCCGGGAGAGGCAGAACTGTAGTGCAGAGAAGAGACTCGCGCTTGCCAGGGGTTGGGGGTTGACTTCAGAGGGACACCGGGGAACTTTCTAGGGTGATGGAAGGGTTTGGTATCTTGATGGTAGTGGTGGCTCAAGATCATATACATTTGTCAAAACTCAAAGAACTTGTGCTAAAAAACCTGCCTTTTACTGTATGTAAATTACGCCTCAAGAAACCCGACTTTAAAGAAAACTGGTGTGCTAGGGTCGTAAACGAAGGTGGTATTCTCCTGCCCTCTGACGCTCTGTCCAACCAACAGCACGCTCTTCAATCTCCCTCCAGCTCTTTGGCTTTCAAATTACATCTCTGTCGCCACCTGTCTCATATCCAATTTGCAGCTATTGCCCGGACAAACGAAATCTGTACTTGCTTGGGGACAACGGCAAATTATCACCTTAGGAAGCGGCAATCACAGGTCTGGCCTAGCTCCTTCTTAGGGACCCCCAGGCACTCAGAGAGCCTCGGAAGCACCCCCAGTCTCCAGATTTCCATGAGCAGGCAGGTACTCACGGGGAGGCTGGGGGTGGCCACCCAGCCGTCCGAGAGAGCCCTGTGAAAGCAAACAGAGGTGGCGCTGGCCCCTGTGCCCTCTGGGCTGTGAGGGACACTCCAGAAATAGATCGTATAAATGATCCTAGAGGACATGAACACCAGCAGAAGGCAGCATCGGCCTCTGTGTAAACGGGGTATAAATATGCCGTTGACGTGACCCGTCTCTCAGGGTCGAGTGCCTGAGGCTCTGCCAGCTGCTGGACATCCATCTTGGAAGGCGCACCTTGGCGTGGGCAGGGCTCCAGGAGGGCGAGTCAGCTAGGGCTCTGGTCACTGACCTCGGAAGTCAGCCCCAGACTCTTCCTGCCCTCCATCACCCCCGGATGTGGTACAGTCTCCAGAGCCCCACTTCATCTTACCTCCTGAGTCACTGACATGTCTTTCCTCCCTCCACCACTCCTTCCACGGGAACGCTTTCCTAGAAGATGTCCCGGCCTCCCACCTTGTCTCGCTCCCCCACTCTAGGCCTGCCTTCCGAGCCTCATGCCACCAAAGGGTGACAAATGTTCTTTCCACTGCCAAGTACACCCTTCCCTCTTCTTTGGCTGGAGACTTGCTGCTCATCCCTGAAGACCTAGCTTAAGCATTTTCTCTTGGAGTAAAATCTTTTCTGATCAGCACCAGCTACCTTCTCTTCCTCACCTCCCACCGTAGAGGTGGTCTTCCCTTGACAGCCCACTGCCTCACACTATGTCTACAAGAGGACTTTTAGGCCACTGTGGGTGGCTGGGCTTGTGGTGCATCACAACTCTAGCAGGAAGAGTTCATTATCTAAGTAGGCCCTTAGATCTGGAAGTGCACAACCTGTGCAACTGCAATGTGAGGGTCCCGAGTGCTTTCCACAATCTATTACAAAGCATACTTTAAGGGTCTGCATCCCCCAGTGGACCATAAGCTCTCAGAAGCAAGGACCATGGGTTCTCTGTATACTCAACTAGTACCCAACACCGGCTGAGCAGAGAGTCAACACTCATTGTCTGCTGAGCAAAGGGCTAAACTGCCCACAACCTACCTCTGAAGCCAGAGAAGCTCTGATCAGAAGAAACCCTGCCTGCCCCCGTGTGGCACTGCCTTGACTTACACTTTCTCTGGGCGACACTAAAGCTCCCAGTCCCAAACCATGCTCTCTAACGAGTCGTGGCAGGATGCTGGGACCCGCGATTTGGGCCTCTCTGTACTTTGGCTACAAGAAGCCCGAGAGAGGACCAAACCCAGCCATTGCCCAGCCCACTGCTAAGTGGTGTAGGCCCCCTGGGGGGAGAAGGGCTCGCCCTCGAGAGGCCCTGTGGTTCTAAGGACAGGTGAAACAACAAGCGGAGTCAGCACCCAGGTCATGGGAAGATGACTGTAGTCCCGGAGTCAAGAGACCTGGGTTCTGGTCCCAGAGTGGCCCCTGGGGTGGTGAGCCCCGGGCAGCTTCCTTTCTCTGCACAGTGAGGGACAGGCTCCAAATGGACTGGCTCCCATCCAGCCCCAGCGAGGCCAGGGCACGGCCACAGGGAACCCTGCCAGCCCTCCAGCAGCGTGCACCTCAAGGGTCCTGGCCAGCAAAATGAGGCGTGGGGAGAAGAAGCCGGAACCATCAAGTCAGTCTAGAAAACACCTCTCAAGAGCAGGGAAAACTCCAACCAGCTAAAATCAGAATCCAAGACAGATGTGCTGCTCAGGCAGATGGGCTCATCCATCTCACAGTCTATGCCACAAGCGACCTGAAAGTTGGGCAGTGCACAACCCAAGCAACTGTGTGTGATGGTTGCTCCTGCAGGAGCAGTCAGGTAGATGGAACACAGACCTCCAGAGCCCTGGGCAAGGAAGGAGGGAACCTGGGGAACAGCAGCTCTGGGGAGAGGCTGGCTCACTGTGGTTCAGGAACCGCCCCCCCCCCCCAAGAATCACGCCAGCTCCTGACAGGAGCACCCACGAATCCCTGGCACTGTGAACAGAGCAGGGGACTGGATGAGGGCAGGCACGCCAGGAAGCCCGTGTCTGCTCAGAGCCTCAGAGTCAGTAAGGAGCATGCGAGGATCCCTAAAGGGACTCTGGACTGTGTCCCTTTTGGCCAGGAGGAAGATTCCAGCCACCACCCTTAAATCTCCAAAGGGCTGTTGTGGACCATGGAGTGGAAGCAAGGCTGCTGCTTACAGCTCTGTGAGCTTAGGCAAGTTACTTAACATCTCTGTGCCTAAGTTTCCTCATGTGTATAATGGGGATAATAGTAGTGTCTACTTCATAGGGTTTCTGTTAAAGAACAAGTGAGTGAATCCCCAGTGTGAACAGTCAGTATAGTGGCTATTTATTCTTTTTGGAGGGCAGATGCAGCTGAAGGGGAGGCCATGGGGAGGCCAGCTGTGTTCCCAGTAAAGAAAAGCCCTAAAGCCAGCTGCACTCACACTGGCAGGCTGGCAGGAAGCAGTGACTTATCCGTTCTCCACGGGGCCGAGCACCAGGTGGGCAGGCTGCAGGGGTGACACTGCCACGATGGGAGGATGGATTCCGCCACCTCCGAGGTTTGGGCAGCACTGACTCTCTGATTGTTTGAAACACGTGGTTCCTACACACTGACCCCAAGCAACAAGCTTTGGCTGAAAAGTCTCCCTTCACCTTCCTGGGAGCCTGGCTCCCACCGGGCAGCCAGTGGAGGGATGATGGCTCATGATGGAAGACACCGGCTCAGCCTGAAATTCCCAGTGAATCTGTGTTGGAGACAAACCTGCAGCCCTGGGCCTGAGCCCACCTGGTCGTGGCTCCCTCACACGCCGTGCTGCTGAGACCTCAGGAACCTTCAGACATCCGGCCTGTGTGAGCACAGGGATCGTCCAGGTCTGGGGAGCCAGGGAGGTGGCCTGCCACACAGCCAGTGGGTGAGCTTGCATCCCGTCAGCATCCTGGACACCACAGAGACCCCCTTGTGCAGGCAGGCTCAGCAAAGGCTGCCTGTATGTGCACGCAGAGGAGCCGGGGCTCTGGGAAGCAGAAGCCAGCTTTGTGGGCCAGACCCTGCCTCCTGCAGGGTCACAATGCCCTGTGTCAGCCAGACCCCATGGAGGTCCCCGACTGTGCGCCACAGACGAAGTCCAGGCCTTTGCAATTAGAGCCTGGCCAGCCAGACTCTAATGTGAGCTCACACTGGACACATGGGACGGACCCCTCCAACAGGACTGAGACAGGCATTCAGCAGGTTCCAGGCACTGTTTACAACCATCCCCATTCCTTCCTTCAAGCAGGGGTTCAAGGTCCGCCAGCCCCTTCTGAATTTCGGCACCTACCTGGAGAGCCAGGGGCGTTTCCCAAAGTGCAGCCCATGCAGTCTGGGAGGAGGGGGGCCTGCTTCTGGGGACCACCACCCTGCCCGGCCCGTGCTTTCTGCAGGGAGCACAGAGCCTGGCACAGCACGGGTGAGCCACAGCCGTGCCTCGGGGCTCGCGGGCCGCCCCACGCCTTCAGGGGGCTCGTCTTCCCAAAGGAGGACCAGGCAGATGGGCTGTCAGGCTCCGCTCTCTGCACCAGCCGCAGCACCTTCATCCATTCCTCCGAGGTCTTCTCCAGCTGTCTCGCGTTATTCACATTTCATTTCTATGGTCTTCAATGACAAAGGCTGCCGTTTCAAGTTTTAGTTAGAAAAAAAGCCCTTGTCAGTTCTGTGATGTGAAGGGCAGGCCTGAAGAGGAGTTTCCTTTACTGTTAAGACAAAAAAACCTGCTCATGTCATGGGCGTCCAGGAGAATCAGACAGTGCGGGTAACAGCGTTAGAAAATTCTACAGTGATATCCAGGCAGGACTGCGAAAAGGGGGTGAGTGAGACAGAAGGAATCAGTAGGGTTTAGATAAAGCCCCCAAGATGCAGGGAACAGCCTAAAGCAGTGGCTAGATCACTCAGTCATTCAACAAACAAATTACTAAGTGTCTTGATGTGTCAAGCACAGTTTCAGGTGCTGAGGACACACCTTAAATAGTTGGACAATTAGAGTTTGCGTGGGGGGAATAAATAGATAGTGTGTCAGATGGTGGTATGTGTTGCAGAAAATAAAAAAGTGGGGAGGGGCCAGCCCCGTGGCCGAGTGTTGAGTTCCCGTGCTCTGCTTCCGCGGCCCAGAGTTTTGCCAGTTCGAATCCTGGAGGCGGACATGGCACTGCTCATCAAGCCACACTGAGGCGACATCTCACATGCCACAACTAGAAGGACCCACAACTAAAAGTACACAACTATGTACCAGAGAGCTTTGGCAGAAAAAGGAAAAATAAAATCTTTAAGAAAAAAAAAAGTGGGGAAGGGGCAAGGGCTGGCAGAATCAGGGTTTGCAATTTAAAACAGAGCAGGGAGTGGTTCCCAGGAAGAAATGGGGAGCACTTGTTCGATGGGTGCAGAGTTTCAGTTTGAGATGACAAAGTTCTGGAGATGGATGGTGGTGACGGCTGCACAACGTGAATATACTTAACACCACAGAACTGTGCACTTAAAAATGGTTAAGGGCCAGCCGGTGGCACAGAGGTTAAGTGCACATGTTCCGCTTCAGTGGCCCTGGGGTTTGCTGGTTTGGATGCCGGATGCAGACATGACACCACTTGGCACGCCATGCTGTGGTGGGCATCCCACATATAAAGTGGAGGAAGATGGGCACGGATGTTAGCTCAGGGCCAGTCTTCCTCAGCAAAAAAAAAAAAAAAAAAGAGAGAGAGAGAGAGCGAGAGAGAGGCTTGGCAGCAGTTAGCTCAGGGCTAATCTTCCTCAAAAAACAAAAAAGATCTATTTAAAAAAATAGTTAAGACAGTAAATTTTGTTATGTATATCTGGCACAATAAAAAAAGAAATTGAGCAGGGAAGGGAAGGTCCCCACAGCATCTGGAGGGGGTGGAAGAGCAGGCGTGCAGCTGCCCCAGGGAGGCCAGAGGGAGGGGACAAGCCGGAGAGACAGGCCGCAGGGGCTGAGGGGTGGGGAGGGGGACGAAGGCAACCAACGACGTGAGAGGCAAGGGGGAGGGATGGTGCCCCTCGTGGCCGTTGTGAGCACGGGGCAGGGCTGCCAGACCAGTGAGGGGGCTGTTCCTCTGCTTCAAGGAGGTTGGTGACGGCTGACGGAGCCCTGGACCAGGCTGCTGGCGGTGGGCGTGGGCCCATTCACAGCCAGAAAATAATATTCGACAACTTCGGGGAGGGGAGGTCAGGTCAGTGAGAAACATGAGGTGGAGGCAGGGAACCACCGTCGCCCCCACCAGCTTTCTGGAGGGAGGCAAGCAGGTAGAGGCGGGGACCTGGATCCACACAAGTTACTCCCCTCTGAATCTGGCCGCGATCGACGGAAGCAGTCAGGCTCCAGTCCTCTCCTCCACAGAGACCTGGGCAAGGAGAGGACCTGGGGCTATGGGGCTGCCCTGGCCCCTCGCCAAGGGCCAAAGCAGAAACCACGGAGAGCTGCGGATGGTTCTTTCTTATGCCCGTCCCAGTGGCCTGGGACGGCTGGGCAGGGCAGAAGGCTCACACAGGGCAGGAAACACAGCCTGGGGAAGACCAGCCTCTTGCTTTGTGAACATGTACCCAAGGGCAGAGCACACGGGAGGCGCTGCCTGGTGGGTCCCTTTCTCCCTGGGGTGACTGAGACGGAAAAGGCCCAAGCGTGGATCTTGGCTTTACCACCCACCCGAGATGAGGCAGGAACAGCTTACTGGTCCTCACGTGGCCCCAGGTTCCTCATCTGTGAATGAGGATTGGAAACACCTCCCTTGCCGGGTAGTTCAGGCTTTGAGGAGGCTCAGAGCACACGTGGAAATGCTCGGGACCCCGCCTGAACGTGTGTATGCTCACTGGATGCAGGGATGTGAGGAGCTGGCCGTCCCCACAGCATTCCCACCAGCGGAGTGCTTGGGCCTTGCAGACAGCACTTCTGCTCGTATGCTCTGCGCTTCTCCAGTGTTAAGTGACTTCTGCCTGATTGTGGCTCTCCCCGTTCCTGGTGGCCCCCAACCCTACCCTTATCAGGAATACAGTTAGTCTCGTGCAGGGGTGGGCGAGCCCAGCCCAGCTCTCCCACATAGGCCGTCCTGTCCCAAGGCACTCCCACATCCACCAGCCATCACCTCCCCGGTGATGAGAATGTCCACTGCCACACGGAGATCATTCACTTCCAGGTCCGTCTTTGTAGCGAGGCATCTGCTCCTGGGAGACGGGCCAAGTATTTCTCATCCAGGCTCCCCATGCCTCCCACAGGGCTCCCACAGGGCTCCACACGGGGTCTGTGCATAATCAGTGGTAACCGAATGAATGGGCAGTCACGTAATGAATTATTCCCATTTCACAGATGGGAAAACTGAAGCCCAGTCAGGTTAAGGCACTTACTGCCTCAGGTCCTGCGTGCCATGCAGTCTCCACAGTGGGGCAGGTGTGGCCTGCAGACAGTCCCTGTGACTCAGCTCTTCCCCTGGGAGCTCTCCGCCCTCGCACATGTGGAACAGGAGACTTGGACAGGAGAATTCATAACAGCTTGTTCTCAGTAATAAAAACCTGACTGCAGCCCCGATGCCCATCACCGGGAGAGGAGGGAATACTGAGAGAATGCCACCCAGCAGTCCAAAGGAAGGATCCACAGTGACCTGCAAAGCTATGAATGAGTCTCAGCAGTGTCACAGTAGATGGAAAAATAAGCCCCCAGATAGTAGGTACAGCACAGTACTCTTTTTACAGAGTTAAAAGCAGGTACAAAAAAAATACACTTTCAAGACTACGTGCAGTTGCAATCTAACTCCATCACATTTACGTATAATAGAAATGAGGCATGAGACTGTGCCACTGCTCAGATGGAGGGTATTGTCTGGAGTCTACTGCTCTGGCTCTGCACGTGCTGATTACATTATCAACATGAAATCACTACATAACTGAATAAAGGCAGCCATGCAGGGACAGACGACGGGCGAGTCTAATGAACCTGAGCTGAGGCCCACTGGGACTGCAGGTTTGTCCTGAAGGGGAACCTGCATCAGGAGGCAGTCCAGGCAGCAGGAGAACGGGCCTAGGGGTTGGCAGAAGGGTGTGGAGTACCCAGCCACAGAATGGAGCCAGGGCAGGCCACCAGGCCACAAAAGGGGGCAAGGAAACGCAGCTAAAGAGCCCCCAAGAGGAGGCGGCCAGAAGGGGTCCAGGCGCCAGAATCAGGCAAGAGTCCCAGGATGAATGCGCAGGTCTGGTCCCAGGGATGCGACTTCCTCTCCTCCAGGTCATTCAATCAGCCTTGCGGGTCAGGGATTTGGGGCTCACCTCGACTCCATAGATGTCTCTTCACTCCCCAACTTGTCCCCACAGTCCAGCCGCTTATTCAGCCCTCTGAGGGCAATGCAGGTAATGGGTGAATGCTCTGGAAAGAGCATGGTCTGCTCAGGGGCCTGGGCTATGGCTTCAGCCCCATGGCCTGAGACATTTACAAGTCCCCGGGCCTGCCTTCCTACTCCTAGTGGGGCATGACCCCACTGGCCACGGGGCCAGGGTAAGAGGTTGCATCCCTCTCCAGGTCAGAGCACCAGGCACATGCAGGCGCCCAAACAGCATCAGTCGCTTTCCTTCCTCTCAGTGTGGATCACGGCCCTGGTTTTCTCCTGACATGAGTGGAAGCTTATTTGACTTGCCCTGGTCCTCAGACTGCAGTGAAGACACCCAGACACACAACCTCCTACTCTCCCAAGGATGCAAACAGCTGTTTGTCAGCGCACTGGAAACAATAATCAAAGTCCTCGACCCTAAAGCAATCATTGTCCTTACCCCCGCCTCCCAGTCCCTGACACTATTAATTGGGAATCAGCAGTGGCTAGAGAGCTCACTATTACAGGACTTTGGAGCCAAGCTGGGGGATGGCCTGGAGCTGTTGTCCTGTTGCCTGGCAACTCTGAGTGCCCCGGCTCCTGGGTCAACTGGGTGCCTCTCTTATCTATGCGGCCACTCCAATTCTGCCCTGTCTGCTGTTGGCTCTGGGGCAGGGTGTCCTGGGCGACCCCCTTGGCTGACCCCATCCTTAGATGACCCCTATCCAGTACCATCCTCCTCGGCAATGACCTCCAGCTGGGAGATCCCCCCAGGGCCTGGCTCCTGCCCAGCCTCCCCACCCTGGGTCAGCTGAACCCTCCCCTCCCCCGCCTCCCCGACATACGGCACGCTCTGCACCCTGACCTACACCTCCAGTTTCCTAAGATTTAGGCCAACCAGTGAGGGCCCCCTCTCAATGTCTCAGTGTTTTCATCTATCTTATCCTTTCTCTCTGGCCTCAGAAAAACAATACAGCTGAGGCAGCCTTGTTTCTCTTTCTGCATTCCCACAGGCGCCTCGCTCCCAGCTCTCAGGAGCCTGGCTCATACTTGGCTTCCCCATCTTAGTGACAAACAGGTTCAAGTTTCCTCCATCCTAAAAAAAACATCTCCCTCCTCTCCTCTCCTCAGGCCATCACCCCCTTCCCTCCCCTCCACCACCAAACAGGCCTCCAGCCTGTCACCACCAGCCCTCCAGACACTGCCTTGCCTCCACCCTCCACTGGAGCCTGCTCAGCTCACCAATGACCTCCACCAACCACGCTGGATGACAGCCTCTTCCTTCACGCCCTTCTGTCCTTGACCTATTGGCTGGATTTCACATGCTGGCCAATGCCTTCTCCTGGACGCTGGAATCTACCACATGGCCTCCTCCATCTTCTGATATCAACACTCTTCTTTTGTTTCCTGTAGTGACTTCTCCTCCCCAATATAGATGGCTCTCAAGGGGGTCTCACATTACACACTCCCCCCAATTCTCTCACTCCCCGGGTTCCAGCCACTGGGGCCCTGACTTTCTCTCCCAAGCTTCAGACCTGCACTTCTCTGCCTACACTGGCCGGAACTGTCTTGGATTCATTTCTCACATCCACCCTCTGGGAGAGGAACTGTTGATCACCATTTCACAGATGAGGAAGCTGAGGACAGCAACCTGTCAGATAACCAAGACTGCAACATGTGCCCTCATCCTGATGGGATGAAATCTAATTGCTCTAAAAACCCACTGCTGTTCCCCCTGGGCTTGGCCAACAGCCAACCACCAGGGCAGAGCCAAGGCCTGGGACTGCCCCTACCCTGGGGCCGAGAGGCTGAGTCATCTCAGAGAACATTCTCATTTTCAATTGCTGCGGCCGGCCGCCTGTTATGGAGGGCCCGCTGACACTGGAAACTCGATCTGTTTACTCTCAGATTCCTAACCCAGCGGAGCGAGGCCCTCACATGGGCCTCTCCTCAGTCATCCAGGGGATGAGCCCCGGCCAGTCAGAGCCCTGTTCTGGCAATGGACTTTAAACCAGAAGGGGGAGGGGGGCCATTTCCAGGTAGACTTGTCTAGCAAACCCACTGCGAAATTTTAGATTTATGAACCAGATAAACCAGCAGAGGGAAGAGAACTGCAAGGGTTTGTTTATTTGTGGAACAGTTTACCACAGGTTTACCATTGAAGCCACAAAGGGGGCATTTTCCTGGAATCACCCAGACTGGGAGGCGGGGTACAGGGAGGCTGGAAGCAAGCTGCAAAGGCCCCTGTGTGCTGCCTCCTTCAGTATGGAATCCTAGACAGATGGTGCCCCAGCCGCTGTTTGCATACTCCCATGGAGAGGGAGCTCACTCCTTTTTGAGGCAATTCTTTCCATTCTGGGGTAGCTAATTTCTAGAAAGCTCTGTCTACATGCCCTCCTTTTAACGGACACTGTCTAGCCTTAATTCTGCCCATGGATGTTCAGTCCAGCTGGGAAAATGACAGGGAAGTAGCCCAGTAGGACCATCACCTCTTCCCACAGTGGGAACAGCTTACAGGCAGAAACTGGGCATAAATCCCAGCTCTTTACTGCTTAAAGCCGGTTCTCAACCTCGGCTGCATATTGAACTCACCTGGTGAGCTCTCAAAAGTACTCAGTGGGCCCACAGCTAAAGTTGGAAAACCAGAGGCAGGGTGGGCAGCCTGCCTCGTCAGATGCCTGGGGCCTTCTTGGCCAGGAGAGGCCACTGGCAAGCTGCCTAAGCAGGGGCTTCAGCATGGTAAATCTGCTGCCACCTCCTGGCGGCCCACCCTGGGTGAGCGCCTACCTGCAGGGCAGTGTTCACTTAAGGAGCCTCTGCTTGCCCCTCCTGGGGCTGCCCCTGGCCTGCTCTGCTGTCTTCATGTCTGCAGACCCAAGGCCACTGTGGGGACGGCAGTTCTGGGGCCTCTGAGATAGAGGGAGATGCCCCTCACTGCTGTCCACATTTACTCCACTTCTGTGACCATGAGACCAAGCCTGGGGCCCTCAGCACCATGTTACACAATGGAGGTGACCACCCCCTGGCTGCGGCAAGGCAACACCAAGAATGCCTGCTAGACCTCTTGCAGCCAGCTGCTTCCTAAGTCCTTCCCAAGGAGGCTGTTGGCACCAAGGGTGGCATGATGACCTGGGCACAAGCAACGCCCCTTCACCACAACAGGAGCAGGGAAATGGCTAGGGAGACCAACCATCTTGGTCTGCCTGGGACTGTTCCAGTTTGAGCACCAGAAATGCTTCAAAAGTAGACAGAATCACATGGAGGGAACAGAAGTCGGGAGAGCGAGCAGGAGAGGGGAGTAGTGACTGGAAGGTGGGAGTGGGGAGACTTCTGGAATCCCGGGAACCTCTTCTTCCGAGTCTTGCCTGGGCGCTGGTTCCCAGGTGTGGGCAGTCATGGGAACTCACCGAGCCACACATGTATGATCGCGCACACCCCACGCGGCTGCCACTTCACTATCAGGGGAGAAAAGACCCAGGGGCTGGGCAGTGGAGGGGAAGGTACAAGTTCTTGCCTTTCTTCCTCCTCCTTGGGTCTTCTCTGTGCCACAATTGAGCAGACAGGTGGGGTGGTCTGCTTGGAGGTGACCATGTGGCTCACGCCCCAGGGTGGGCCTCAAGGGTCCACAGAACAAGGGTTTGAGGGGGCAGAGGCGGTGAGGAGGTGATGTGAAGATGGAGGAGGAGAGACATCCTGTGGCGACAGCCGCCTCCCCGGGCCAGTACTGAGCAGCTGTTCCAGAATGGCGGTGAGGAGGTGATGTGAAGATGGAGGAGGAGAAACATCCTGTGGCGACAGCCGCCTCCCCGGGCCAGTACTGAGCAGCTGCTCCAGAATGGCACTCGTGGTTTTAGGTGAGAAATGCTTTTACTAAGATCAATCTGGGCTTAGATCGTAATTTCCTATAGACAAGATTTTTTTTTCATAACCAAAACTTTTTTTAACTGTGACATAATTTACTGTAACAAAACACACAGATTTTAGGTGTACAGTTAGATGAATTTTGACAAATTTAACCACCGCCCCATTTAACTGCCACCCCAATCAAAATACTGAGCATTCCCATCATGGCAGAAAGCCTCCCCTGTCCCTTTCCTGTCGGTCCCTCTGACCATCGAGAGCCACCCCTGCTGCAGCTTCCAGCAGCACAGATCCAGCCCGCCTCATGTGCCAGAGCCATGAAGTCACACAGCGTGTGCTGCTTTGCGTCGGGCTTCTTTTGTTCAGTGTATTGTTTTTGAGATTAATCCATCTTATTTTATGTAGTTTGTAGTTGTCTTTATTGCTGACTATGTATTACGCTTATATATATATAGATAATGTAGTAGAACATATTTTTAGGGGTCAGCCCCGTGGCCAAGTGGTTAAGGTCGCGCGCTCCGCTTCGGTGGCCTGGCGTTTACCAGTTCAGATCCTGGATGTGGACCTATGCACCGCTCATCAAGACATGCTGTAGTAGCATCCCACAAAGAAGAACTACAAGGACTTACAACCAGGATATACTAACTGTATATGCACTGGGGCTTTGAGGAGGGGAAAAAAAGAGGAAGATTGGCAGTAAATGTTAGCTCAGGGACAATCTTCCTCACCAAAAAGCATTAAAAAAAAGAATATATTTTTATTTATCCTTTGTCTTGCTGATGACATTTGGTTGTTTCCAGTTTTTGGCTATTATGAATAAAGGTGCTATGAACATCCTCATTAAAAAAAAATCCGACTGGCTTCGTATGCCCCAAATTCCCATAATTTCACAAAAGAAACTCAAGCTCGCCCCACAGAACTCCTTTGCACACCTGGGCCCATCAAGCCTACACACGAGCCCTGCCCTCTCCAGTGGGTGGGTTCTGCGGCTGGTGTTTGAACACCCTATGCAGAGGCTGAGATGGGGAAGGGACCCAAGAACAAGCACACAAAGCATTATCAAAGTTTGACTGAGGTAAGGGCTAAATCAAGGAACGGTTTAGATAGGGAGCAGCATGGGCATCCTTTAGATGGGATGCCCAGGCAGGCTGGGGAGGGACGTGGGGTACCCAGGATGGGCCCAGGGAGGGATGTGGGGTGCCCAGGATGGGCTTGGGGAGGGATGTCGGGTGCCTGGGATGGGCCCAGGGAGGGATGTGGGGCGCCGAGGACAGGTTCAGGGAGGGATGTGGGGTGCCCAGGACGGGCTTGGGGAGGGATGTGGTGTGCCCAGGACAGGCTCAGGGAGGGATGTGGGGTGCTGGCTCAGGAAGGGATGTGGGGTGCCGAGGATGGGCTCAGGGAGGGATATGGAGTGCCCAGGGCTGGCTCGGGGAGGGATGTGGGGTGCCTGGGCTGGCTCAGGGAGGGATGTGGGGTGCCCAGGAGGGGCTCGGGGAGGGATGTGTGGTACACAGGATGGGCTGGGGGAAGGATGTGTAAGCTGAGGCCTGGAGAATGAGATCCAGGCAAGAGTTGTACCACACACAAGAGACCCCTGAAGGAGAGAGCCCCTAACTCAAGGAAGAGAAATATTGTCCAGGGGTGTGGCTGAGTTGCCTACAGACATGGAAGAAACGTCAAATATGTTCTATACTTTGTAATACAACACTGAGTGGAAGAAAGCCAGCCCCAGAAAACGACACACAGCCACATACCCTTGTTATACATATTCACGGGACAAAACCGTTCTTAAAATTAGTGAAGTGAAGGATAACCATGGGTGAACGGCAGTTACCACCAATGTCACGGCCGCAGTAGGGGGTTCTGTTCTTCAAACAGTAAACAAACGTAAAGTAAAAGCAGGATCAATAAGCATGTCACGAACCAAGGATGATGAGTAATCAAATTCTGTGCACCTGAGGTCCACTAAAAAAAAAAAAAGGCTTTGAAATGTTTGTGGGTGGGCGACAACAGCTCAGGTCTGTTTTAGGCAGCTCCCTTTGGCTGCATGGAGGAGAGCTGTTCCTGCCTCTCACGCAGGATCGTGCTGCTCCATCACTGCACACCCCTCTCTGCTCCTGCTTGGATCCCGTCTTCTCTCAGGTAGGGGGAGCAGGGCTCAGGCTCCATCCATTGCAGCCCACAGGGGGGACCCCAAGGGATGCTGGGATGCACGACCCAGAAACTAAAGCCCATGAGTTTGACCATGTCAGACCAGCACTGAGGCAGCCCCAGTCCCTGTGCGCCTTCAGGTGGGAGCCTGGAAGGATGGTCAGGAGTGCCAGGGGGAGGTATGCCCAGATGTCACTGTCATCACCAAGTCAGCAGGATCTGCCCAAGCCCCCTCAAGATGGGGAGTAGGACACAGACATGCTGGTGCTTCTGCAAGGGTCCCAGGGACAGGAAACACAGCGGGTGGGAGGGGGCGTGGCAGGAGGACCTCAATCAAGGAAGAGCTTGGCAATGTCTAGAACAGGGGTTACAGCTCAAAGGCCTGCAAGGGGCAGGCAGCTGAGATACTCAGGTGACGGAACCAGGAGTCAGATATCCTTTGCATATTAAACTCCCAGGAATGTTCTTCACTTGCACCAAAAACACGAGGCTTTTCAGGCTATTTTTCTTCCTTGCACTTTTGGGAAAGAATATTAAGGACATATTTCTTCTGTACCCAAGAAACAGGCCAGTAACAGTGTGATGACAAATGGGCCTGGTACCTGATCTCAGTGGGGGGTTGACAGCGGGGAGTGGAAGGGACTGAGGCTTTCCTGGTGGTGAGGGCTCCCTTCTGGCTGAAAGAGGGAAGACGCGGCTCTGATAAACTGTTACCATGTGGGCCCTGGGTTGCAAGATCTTCCAATTTTTCAGGAAAAGATGGAAATTCAGATTTTTGTGATCTCTCCCAATGTTGAAACACTAGTGTAATTTTTAAAAACACACTGGGTGCACCAAAGAAAACATGTCTGGCCTTATAATGCTTCGTTTTCCCTTCCCAGACCCCCAAAAAAACCCCAAGTTGTCTTGGGTTTTAGCGGCAGACAATTTCCTGGACGGCAAGGGGTGTCTGCGTGTGACCACTCGTGGGGAACCCTGAGGGGGCTGGGGTTAAGGGCCCGCAGGACTCCTCTGAGCTCCTGGGCTGCCTCTGACGTGGGGTCAGGACTAGGGTAAGCAAAATGTAAACCAGATAAAACAACGTGGCCTGCGACCATCGGCCAGCCCAGGACACTCACCTGGGAGTCTCAGCAGCTCACTGCTCCACCTGGGCTGCAGCCTGACTCCTGCAATTCCCTGGCACCCGAGTCCAAGCCTGGGCAACAGCACCTCCGGCCTGGCCCCTTCAGCCCTGCCCAGGATGTCGGGCTGGCCCTGTCACCCTCCTGGAAGAGCCTTCAGCTGGGAGTCAGGAAGGAACATGAGCCTTAACTCTCAGTCTCACTGCCTGCAAGCTGAGTGACTCTGGGCACTTCCTGTACCTCCCTGTGCTTTGGGCTGGCACCTTGTCACTCTCCAAAGCAGGAACACATGGCTTGCTGTGGTAGAATTGTGGCTCCAGCTTGGTCAAGCCACTGCCCTGTCCACCACGGTTCCATGGGCCCGGGGCTGTGCTTGCTGGGGATGCAAACGGGACAATGTGTTTACACAAGGGGGGATGGAGCGCTGAAATCCCAGAGCGGAGCCAATTCCTGCCAGCCCTGCCAGCACCGGCCCAACCACACCACACCATACCATACCCAACCACTTCGTCTAGGAGCCCACTGGGTACACCCAGCAGAGGTCCGCAAGGGACGGCGAACACGGCCAGGTATGAGCCTATTCCACCCAGCACTGACTCAGGACAGACACTGCCACAATGAGCCAAGCATTCTCCCTCCCTGTGCCCAAACAAACCTTCCAGAACCGTGCTGTCCAGGATTGCTTCCTGGAATGATGGAAATGGTCTACACCACATTGTCCAGTTGGGTAGCCACTAGCCACACGTGGCTATTGAGCGCTTTGAAATGTGGCTAGTGTGGCTAAAATACTGAATTTTTTATTTGATTTGATCTTAATTAAGTTTAAACAGCCACATGTGGCTAAAGGCTACCAACTTGGGCAGCACAGTCCTAGAACTTTTCGATACATCACTCACTCAAACACCAGCAGTCTCTGCAGAAACAAAGCCCATGTCCC
This sequence comes from Equus quagga, assembly GCF_021613505.1. Taxonomy (NCBI): domain Eukaryota; kingdom Metazoa; phylum Chordata; class Mammalia; order Perissodactyla; family Equidae; genus Equus; species Equus quagga. Next base: position 28,951,245 of record NC_060273.1, on the reverse strand, counting down.
CTCCCCAGCCTGAGTTCCAGGTCCCGCCCCCCCCCCCCCCCCCCCCCCCTTCTGCTGTGGTTAACCCCCAAGCCACTGGCCCTGGAGCCATTCCAGGCTCAGATTCCACCTCGGGCACCATGATGTCGGGACTATCACCGAGGTCCTCAAGACTGAACGACCAGCTGCTGGCATGAGGCAGAGTCTGAGCGTGATGCCCGCATCACCGCTACTTTTCTCCAGGAAAGGTTCCCTTGTTGTTTGCTTAACTGGTGGGAGGAAATGTCTGGCATTGACACTGAGCACTTTTAATGAGCTCAACCTCAAGACAGGAAGAAGGGGCAGGAAAAAACCTCTGAGAACCTGACCTACAGGCCTCTCGCCACCCTCCCCTTAGCAAGATGGGCACACTGAGGCCCGGGATACAGTCTCGTCAGAGGGAGGAAGAGGGCCGAACAAGCCCAGAGCCTGGGCTCTTGCCACCCATCTTCACTCTCAGGACCCAGGCGGGCCGGGGTGGCATGGGGACACAGAGAACAAGGACAGCTCCTTACCTTTTCTGAGTCAGCCAGGACCGCCAGAACAAAAGACCAAACACTGAGGGGCTAACAACATAAATTTATTTTCTCACAGTTCTGGAGGCTGGAAGTAGATGAAGGTGCTGGCAGGGTTTCTGGAGAGGCCTCTCTTCCTGGCTCGCAGACGGCTGTCTTCTCGCCATGTCCTCGCATGGCCTTCCTTCTGTGCACACGCACAGAGAAAGTGAGCGAGCTCTCTGGTGTCTCTTCTCTAAGGACACTAATCCTAGGGGAGCAGGGCCCCACCCTTGACTTCATTTAACCTGAATTACCTCCTAAAGACCCGACCTTCAAACACAGTCCCATGGGAGTTAGGGCTGCAGCATATGAGTTTGGGGGGACACAAACATTTGGTCCATAGCACCCTTAAAGATGTCGAAGGCTACTTAGAAGAGACACTTGTGAAGCAACTAGATGAAAGGCCAGAGATGACAGATAAAGGGCTGAAACGAATATAGGACCCTGAAAAACTATACGGAATGGTTCCCAAGCTGAAGGAAAGGAGAGGAAGCATGAACAGCCATGCCCAAGGCTGACAAGAGCAGGAGGTAGAGGGCTGGGAAAGGTTTCCAAAAGGGGACCCCTTCTATGGCACCCCTGTGCTGGGCCCCTAAGGCCAGCAAGGACAAGAGAGAAGGCAGCGCTTTCCAGGGGAGGGCCCCGCACAGACGGCGTGGAGCGGGAAAATGTGTGGTTGGCGAGGGGTAAGGAGCCGGGTCCATGACCCCCACTCCCTTCTCCACCTCAGCTACTGCAGGTCCATTTCCACAGCCATCCTGACACAACTGTCAGTGACCACCACCCACAGGGCCCACGTGCTGGGCCTGGGAACAGCCTGAGCTGACCAGCAGCCTGGCTCCCCAGGGCCTGTCTGCACCCTGGGGATCGGTGTGACCTCTGTGTACCCCAGCAAGTCCTTTCCTTTGGGGACTCAGGTCCCAATCCATGAAATAAAAGAGGTAAACTCAAGATGTCGGGCTCGGTCCAGCCCAGAGTGGCCGAGAACTAGGTGTTCATGTGCTGTCCTTCTCCACCAAAGGGCAGGGTGGACCTAAGTGGTGCCATCCCAGACCTCAGGGCTGGTGCAGGAGAGGGGGTAAGTGATCACTTTGTCCCCAGCCTCCAGCCCTGCACCCCCTGCCCTGTGGCAGGGAAGCTGTGGGTCTGCTGTCCTCAGAGTGACCTGGTTCCCCTGGCTTCCGCTGGCTCCGTCGGGCTCCCCAGGATCCCCCAGGCTCCCCAGGCTCCCCAGGCTCCCTAGGCTCCCCCCAGCTCCCCAGGGTGCCCTCAGCTTCCCAGGCTCTCCCCAGTTCCCCAGGCTCCCCTGGATCCCCCAGGCTCCCCCAGATCCCCCAGGTTCCCCAGGCTGCCCCCAGCTCCCCAGGCTCCCCCTGCTCCCTAGGCTCCCCAGGATACCCCAGGCTCCCCCTGGATCCCCTAGGCTCCCCCTGCTCCCAAGGCTCCCCAGGCTCCCCCAGATCCCCCCAGCCCCCCACCCCGCTCCCCTGGCTCCCCAGGCCAGGGCGGGCTTGGCCAGAAGCAGGCCTTTGCTTATTAACTAGATGCTGTCACAACCCCCGCTCCTTCCAGTGTTCAGGCACCTGGCCTGGGATTCAAGCCATGGGCGAAACAGGCTGCGAAGTCCCAGCCAGGGCCACCCTGTTGCCCTGCGCTCTCGGCTGATGGTGGCACCAACTGCCTGGAGGCAAGACTGGGGCCTCAAATCTACAGACATAGACGGCCACAGCCGGTCCAGCTCCTCACGACCCACCTCCACCAGCAGCTCCCGGAGGACCTGGCAGTTTGTTTACACCTGTCATCACCTGGCTGAGCTGCCCAGAGCAGCTTGGTGATGGTCCAGTGCTGAGCGGTCCTGCCTTCAGTGAGGAGGTCCAGGCCCCGAGAGCCTTCCATGGGCTTTGGGCCAAATCCTTCACTTTTATTAAAACTCCCCCTTGGCTGTGGCCAAGATCCCCGGGGCCATGTCCGCTGTTGCCAAAGGCATCGAGACAGACAAAGGAAGGGAGACAGTGGGGTTAGGAAAAAGAGAAAGCAATCAGAACATAACAACTTAAAAACGCAATGCTGATTAGCTGCCCGTCAGTGTCAGCACCCCATTTGGCAGATGAAGAAACTGAGGCTCGGAGAAGTCGACACCCTGCCAAAGGCTGGGGGCTGGTAAGTGGACAGAATGTGCTGCCTGTGACTGGGAACGGGAGACAGGTCAGCAAGGCCTCTGTGGTACCAGAGTCCTGTGCCCACACAGGAGGTGGGTATCCTCCAGGGCCATCATCTTCGGCAGCAGGAGAAGCCTCTTCCAGAGCCCTCCGCGGTCACAGGGGCTGGAAGGTGTTTTTATGGGGTCTGGTATACCTTATCTCTGGGACAGCTGTGAACTCCACTCCCTGGCTGGCCTGCAGGCCCTGGGGAGGGTGCTCCTCAGGCCCAGCTGGTCCCAAGCCTCGACCCTCGCAATCAGCTAAGCTCAGGAGGGTGGGAAGGAGGGGTGCTGGGACCTGGGACCTGGGACAGTGTCCAACATTCGTGGAGGAGAGAGAGCTCTGGACATGGGAGGGGGCAGCCGCTGGGGACCCGGCTTCAAGGGCTGGGCACACTGGCGATGGATAAGTGCAGGTCTGGCTACCTGGGCCTCAGGGTGTGGCAGACAGCTGCCTCCACCTGCAGATGGGGGGACGGAGGGGGAGCTGGCCATAGAAATGAGCAAATATTGGATACAAGAGCAAATAAAGTCAGGGCTTCAGCCATGGTGGGCCGACCACAGCCTGGGTGCTCTGGAGGTGGAAGACCCCTAAGACCCTTGCAGCCCACTGGGGCCCTGCCAGCTGGCTGGGGAGCTAAGATGAATGGTGACAAAGAGCCCCAAACAAGAAGACAACCAAATGCCTCAGGGCCCGTACGCATGTGCACAAACACACACACAGCCCTAGAATGGGAGGGGACATAAAGGGGGTCCTCTCACCGACCAGGCTGTCTGAGGACACGCTGGCTGGTGGGGCTGTGGGAAGCAGGCCCGAGACACCCCAACGGGAGTGGAAACTGGAACTCTCCTCTGGAGGCCCCAGGTGAGGACTTTTCCTGACACACACATGCTCTGACCCGGAGTTCCGCTTTTAGGCATTCCCCCACAAACATATTCCCACGCATGCAAAATGAGGTCTGTGTGCCAAGTTACATACTACAGCATTAATTGTAAACCACAGCAACAACAACAAAGGTTGGGGACAAATGTCTAGCAGTGGGAGACAGATTAGGAATATATGATGGTCACCTATTCCATGGCAAACTGTGCAGCAGTTAAAATGAAGGACACAAATCAGCGCTAAGAACGAATGTCAGTTGAAAAGGCCATGAACAGTAGGCATGGCTTAACACCAATTTACGTAAAAAAAAATGCATCCTGGCATATACAGGTTCCCCCCACTATCCAAAACTAGAGCAATCCTATGAAACCTCTCGTAAGCCTAAATGGGAAGAAGCAACTACCATTCATACATGTGGGAAAAATTTTAAGTGTTCCCAGACCCCAGAAACCCAACCAAAATGAATGGAGACAAAGCACAGCCGCTCAGAGATGCAGTTCGGAGCTCAGCCGCCCCAGGCGGTCCCAGACAGAGCCCGGCGGCGCCCCCTTGCTGCCCGCGTCACATGCTGCCTCTCCAACAGCTTGCTGCAAAAGGAACACTGAATGCTCTTTTTGCTTTTTTTTTGTAAAAGTGAAAATCCTCTTCAGATTTCTTTCAGTTAGCAAAAGCAGGTACTAACGTAGGTCTTTCCTAAAAGCGAAGTGGTGTAAAGTGAACTTTTGGATATCAGGGGATACCTGTATATACAAGGACAGGAAATGTCACTAAGAGTACGCCCCAATCTCATCATCTCTGGGGGTGGGAACTGGGTGGCTGAGGAGCAGGGGTGGGAGGGAGCTTTTCCTGGGCACCTTTGTGTATCTTTGGAATTCTAATAAATTGTGAATTTATTATCTACCCAAAAATTTAAAATGAGAAAAAACAAAACAAAGAGGCAAGGAGGCCCTCCTGTGGGAGACAGCAGGACTGGGTGGACTGCAAAAGTAAGAGTGGGGTGTGAGTGGGGTGTGCAGAGAAGGTGCAGGAAGGAGGGGTGTCAGGGGCATGGTATCAGGAGCCAGACAGTCCTGGGGTCAAACCCCAGCCCTGTGGTTTACCCGCACGGTGACCCTGGCAGTCACCTCTCCTCCTTCCTGTCCAGGGCAGGGGACATCCCAGCCACAGCCTGATGCCAGGAGAATGGAGGAGAATCAGAGGAGGACAAGGCTCCCTCTCCCACCCATCTGCAACCCTCTATTGGGGGGCGGGGGGCTTGGGGCTCTGACCCTGACCCATCTGACAGGCCAGGTGACCTCTCATCCTAAAGCTGACCCTGGCGCTCTGCCTTCTCTCCAGGCAGGGCTCCCAGAAGAAGCTGCCGGAAGCTGCTGGGTCACCCCCCTGGAAGCCGGGGCCCTGAAGGGGTGGGAAAGCAATGGTGGGGGAGGTTTCCCAAGATCTCCAGACTCAATGGGAAGACAAATGGCCCCCACAAGCCTTGCTGAGACCTGGCCCGCACTCAGCCCCTCAGCTTAAGGACTAGAGCACAAGGCCAGTGGGAGAGGCACCAAATCACAGCCTGCCAGGAGGGAAATGAGCATCTCCCTGAGCCCCAGACCATCCGGGGGCACCTGAGGGTTATGGAGTCTTGCAGATGCTCAGGGAAGCCTCACTGGTGACGGCTGATGCCTGCTCAGCATCTCCTAGATGCCGGGCACTAGCCACACCTGAGCACATGAGATCCCCACAATACCCAGGGACTCAGCAGCACCGCCCCCATTTTCCAATTAAGAAAACTGAGACTTAGTGAACCAAAGCGAAATAACTCTCCAAAGGTGGTATTATAGACCAGCTGTCTGTGTACCCCCCAAATTCACATGCTGAAGTCCTAAGGCCCAACATGATGGTATCTGGAGGTGGGGCCTTTAGGAAGTGATTAGGTTTAGATGAGGTCATGAGGGTGGGCCCCCCATGGTGGGATTAGTGCCTTTATAAGAGGAACAGAGAGACATCTCATTTGCTTTCTCTCTCTGTGTGCACGCACCAAGGAAAGATGAGGTGAGGACCAGGGAGAAGGCAGCCATCTGCAAGCCAGGAAGAGAGCCCTCACCAGGATGTGAACCAGTCAGCACCTTGATCTTGGACTTTCCAGCCTCCAGAACTGTGAGAAAAAAATTTGTTGTTTAAGCCTCCCAATCTGTGGCATTTGTTATTGCAGCCCAAGCAGATAAGACAGGTGGCACAGTGAGGATTCAAACTCATATCTGTCAAAACTCCAGGATATATGCTCTTTCTCACTGACAATCCTCTCCACAGTGACTAGCACCACCCCCACCTCCGACTTTCTTCTCATTCTCGCTAGCCTAGATTTGTTGTGGTGGTTGTTCAGTATGCATTTTATTGTATTAAAATATACATAATATAAAATTACCATCTTAACCACTTTTTTTAAGGCTTTTTGGTGAGGAAAATTGGCCCTGAGCTAACCTCTGTTCCCAATCTTCCTCTTTTTTTGTTTTTTCCTTCCCCAAAGCCCCAGTACATAGTTATATTCCTTAGTTGTAAGTTCTTCTAATTCTTCTATGTGGGATACTGCCTCAGCAAGGCTTGACGAGCGATACATAGGTGTGCACCCAGGATCTGAACTGACGAACCCCAGGCCGCTGATGCAGAATGCACAAACTTAACCACTTGGCCATGGGGCCAGCTCCATCTTAATCGCTTTTAAGTGTACAGTTCAGTGGCAGTAAATATATTCACACTGTTGTGCAGCCATCACCACCATCCCTCCCCATAACTCTTTTCATCTGAGACTCTATACCTATGAAACAGTAACTCCCCCTTCTCCCCTGCCCCCAGCCCCTGGCACCCACCATGCTACTTTCTGTCTCTGTAAATCTCATTATTCTAAGTACCTTACATAAGTGGAATCATACAGTATTTGTCTTTCTGTACCCTATCTCACTTAGCATAATCTCCTCAACGTTCATCCACCTTGTAGCATGTGTCAGAATTTCCTTCCTATTTCGGGCTGAATAATATTCCATTGTATGTACAGGCCACATTTTGCTTAGCCATGCATCCATCAATGGACACTGGGTTGCTTCCATGCTTTAGCTATTGGAATAATGCTGCTATGAACGTGGGTGTACAAATATCTGTTGGAGACCCTGCTTTCAATTGCTTCAGACACGTACCCAGAAGTGGGATTCCACTAGCCTAGAGCTTCCACACTCTATTCTCTCTCACTCCCTTTTCCACGGGGCTACTTCTCCGGGCCCTTCCCCCAGCTGTCCTCTTCCTTGCCTGCCCTCCCCTCCCCTATGACCCTTCTCTGGCCCTGGGATTAGGCCAGCAACCAGATCCCGACCAAGGAACCTGGACAGAGCCCTTGGGCTCCAGTGGCCAGCCAGCCCTCCCTCATGACAGGGCCACCCTCCCCAGCCCCGACGCTGCTCCAGCACACCATGAGCCACATGGGCCGGGCCTGCGTGCTTTTGCCCTTCTTCTTGGAAGTCCATTCTCCACCTTAATGCTTCAAGCCTGGCTTAAGGCCGTCTCTCCTGGAAGCCCTCCTCAACCCGCACGGACACAACAGTACCTCCTCTTGTGTACCTTGAGCTCCTCTGTGCCTTGAGGACTTTCCTCTCACCAGACAACAGCGTGAGCAAGAGCTATAGGGCTGTCTCCTCACCGTGCCATCCATGAGTCCAGGGTCAGGGTCGGAGTCCTCATGGCACCAGCACTCAGCGCCAGGTGGGTGTCAGGACACACTCGTCAACTGGTGGAGAAGGGAGCCTCGAGAGCCGAGGGCCCAGGCCAGGTGTGAGGAAACCAGACAGCCAGAGAGAACCTTCTCCACCGTGCAGCCTCTGCCTCCTCCAGGCCCCGGTCCAAGGTGCCCGATTCCCCCTCAGGGTGACAGCCAAGCCCTCGGGAGGCTGGAGGCACAGGCCCCCCAGCCCACACGCTCACCTGAACTGCTCCCTCAGGGCCCCTCCTTGATGGGCCCCTGCCCTTGCTGGGAGAGGGGAGGAGGCTGCAGAGGAGACCTGTCCTTGCAGACAGACACGTGTGTGCAGGCTGGGGGCGACATAAGACCCTTCATTCTGCAGGAAGAATCAGGGGCCCTAGCCTTTGAGAGCAACGCTCCTCGGGGCATTACACAGGGCAATTTTCCGGTCGCTGGATTTTTCACCAGACATTTGAGCAGCACAACCAGTGTACAACATGCGGCATAGGGGACACTGAGGAATCTCACCACTCTCACTGTGCCGGGCCTCCGGACCAGGCACGGTCTCCGCACTTCATCTGTCAACCTCACTGACTCCTTGGCACGGCCCTGGGACACAGCTGCCATCGCCCTCTCCGTTTCCCAGCAGAAACTGACAACTACCGGCAGTTGAACAGGCTAATGTGGACTGCAGAGCTGAGGAAGGGGGATGGCCAGAGGGAAGCTGAGGGAGGCGGGTGGGAGCTACTCAGAAGAGTATTTAGGAAAGAGCAGATTAAAAAAATGCGGTTTCACTGCCTTCAAGCCCAAGTTCTCCCTACACCTGGGCTGCGCACTGAGGGCCCTCAGCGGCCTGGCTGTAGGGTCAACGCAATACCTTGTCATTTACAGGTGACCCTCGGACACCTCCAGCCCCTCCCTCTCCCCCACCAACTGTGATACTCTGCGTGGATGACCCATCCCACCAGGACTGCACAGCTCAGGCTGGTCCAGCCTGGGTGGGTGCGAACGAGTTCTCCCGGGCAGTTCACCGTGGGGTCCCCCCACACCCACCGGAGCTGCACCTGCCCAGGGCCAAACCATGGGGAGGGGAAGAAATGGATCAGAGGTCCCAGGTCCCAGCTCCTGGCTGGGAGAGCCCGGGGGCATCTCCCGCCCCTGAGAGCCCTGCCCCCATCTCAACCCTAGGGCAGTTAAGGGTCATAGAGTACAAGGACCTTCTGAACCCCACCACCTGGCCCAGCGTTCCAGATCCTACTCCAGGCTCCAAATTCTAACCCCTGAGAAGAATGGGGCTTGGATGGGGCTTCCCTCTACTTCTGTGGCTCACTCTACATCACCCCACAAAGCTGGGGTGACAAGTCTGTACCTGTCCTGGGGCTTTGATGCCACATATAAACTCTCTTACAGAAACCACAGTATGGACACCGCCTCTGTGCCCTGAAGACCACAGAGAAGTGCCAAGCCCTGCAGGGACTCCTGCAAAGGATGAGCAGGTAAGAGCCCTGATGCTCAAGCCCACCTGAGCCTGCAAACACGGCCCCACCCATGTCAGGCTTGGCCTTCAGCAATGCCCGTTCTCAGTGCGGCCAAACCTCCCAGGCTGCATGAAACAGGGCTGCCTGGCTCCATTGCTGACCTGTGTTATAGATGAGGGCCGCAGGGCTCAGAGCCAGGAAGGGACTGGCTGAGGCCGCACAGTTGCACCTGGCGTAGCCGGGACACCAAACTCAGATGGTGGGTACATCTGGGGCAAAGCAGAGGCTGTCCTGGCCAGAGAAGAGGGTAAGGGGCAGGGAGAGGGGTAGCAAGAATGAACCAGGACAGAAGAGAGGAAGGGAGGGGCACAAGGAGGCCAAGGCCCTGGGGGCTACAGTGAGGGCCTGGACCCCAGCTCAGAACAGTTCACACGTGTGCAGTATGAGAGTAGATTACTGTGCAAATCGAAGCTGCCCCCCTGCTGAGGAAGAGGCCTAGAGGGGTCGGGCCAAGGGCCTCCTTGTGAGGGCAGTGGGGTCAGGGGATGGGCCTGAATGGAGGGGGATGGGGAGGCAGTCAGGGTACAGAGAGAGGAGGGGATTAGGGAAAGGGCCTGGAGGTGGGCTAGATGTGGCAGAGCCAGATGACATGGGGACGGAGCAGGTGTGCACGAGAGACAACAAGCACCATTTGGGACATGCCAAGTCTGGGGTGTTCAAGCGGCAGCCCAGCACAGCTGCCCAGACAAGGGCCCCCGAGACCTCGCAGGCAACAGAGAGCTCGTGCCCTGCGAGGCCAACTGCAGGACACCAGAGCTCTCGGTTCCAACACGCTGCTCTTACAGCGGGCCACTTGCTTGGCTCCCAAGGTTCTGGGGTCTGGGCTCTGCAGAGCCCTGCCTCCACTAGCCTCCCCTCCCCAGGACCTCGGGCCATCGGGCCAGTCTGTGTCAGTCCCTGCAGCTCAGCCAAGCTGAAAAACTCCCCTCGTTGTCAAATAAAACCAGAGCCAGTCATTCTATCCTGCAACCTCCAGATTGGCCCTTCCAATAATTCTGAAGAACAGACTGTCACCGCTGTGGGGGCAGAGGCCACCACTGCCCCTCACGACACCTGCAGTCCAGCCCAGGGCACTTTGGTCCTCAGTAAATATCCGTGAATTCATCCAAATAACTGGATCGCTGTGTCAGACACCCAAGTCCTCGATGTAAAATCTTCCATTTAATCCTCACCACCAGCCAAAGAGGTCGATAAGATGATGCCCATTTTTTTACTTTATTTTATTGAGGTCACACTGGTTTATTAAAGATAAGGCAAGTAAGCCTCCTTTGAGGCTCCTGACAATTTGCCCAACGTCACAGAGCTCGTAAGTGGTGGACTTTGGATTAAAAACATTTTCTCGACAGTTATGTGCACATCCCGACAAGAGCCCTTAGCACAAGCTCTCCCGTCCAGAGTGAGCAGCGGGACTGAGCCGAGTGGGGCACAGGCAGAGAAGGGCTGGGGCTGCGGAGCCGGCTGCAACCCTAGTCTGCTGTGTGTCCCTGTGTGCTTTGCGGCAGGTTACGGGGCAGCTGCCCCTGTCAGGTGGGGCGGGGGACCCCTCCTTCCTCCAGAGCCGTGTACAGGGAGGGGAATGATAGACAGCCTCAGGGGGCCCGGTGCGTAGTAGGATCTCAAGAAAGGCGTCCAAGGTTAAGCTGTGTTTGTTCTAAATCTGCCCTATCAGTCACTGAATCGGCGACTTTTGAGCTCTGAAGGAAAAAGACTGAACTTTGAGAACAAATTTCCACCCGCAGCCTTTCCTGCTCAAGAAACGGAGTAAGTCGTGGGGTGGGGGTGGGGGTGGGGGAATCAAAAGGAAGACAGGCCTGGCGCAGAGGCCCCGAGGGCATAGAGGAAAGTCCAGGCGATCAGGCGAGCATCCAGGAGGGCCTGCTTTCAGTGGAGAGTCAGCCTTTGGGGGAAGTTCACCGGACCCTGAGAATAAACACCTAGCTACCGTGCAGGGTCGCCAGGCTGTGCAAGAGGAGGAGGCCCAGCCTGATCACCCTCCCGCCCGCCTGGCAGGGCGCCTCCTCTCTGCAGCCTCGGCTCAGAGCAAGCGGCCACAGCCTGGGCTGGGTCAGCGAGGGAGCCCGCCCTCCAATGCCAACACCTCACCAAGGCCCCAGCTGTGGCCACCTCAGCACAGACCTACACTCCTGGAGTCCGCCACTCCAATGACCACCCATTCAAGACAGGGGACAAACAGGAGGTCCGGGGGAGCTGTCTCCAAGGGCCCCAGAACCACTGGAACCCACACATGACGCTTCCTCACCTCCACTCACAGGTGTGCCTGCCTAGGTGACACCAAATTCCCACAAGCTTGGTCTGGGAGGAAAATGGGAAGAAGCTGCGAGGGCCAGGTGCTTGATCCAGGCCCTCATTTCCCATAATCTAGTTTGCCCACAAAGAAACCGAGTCTCCCAGAGGCTCAGGAGCCTACACTGTGGTCACCCAGCTGGCAAGGGCCTCCAGGCTCCAACCACACTAACCCAGTGTGGTGGTTTAAGAAATGGACTCTGCAGCCAGAGCCCCGGCTTCCAATCCTACTCCTGAGGTGTGTTAAATGGTGCAGCTGCTGTGGAAAAGAGCCTGGCACTTCCTCCAGATGTTAACAACAGAGTTACCCTGTGATCAGCAATTACATTCCTAGGTATACATCCGAGACACATGAAAACACCTGTGCACAGACGTTCACAGCAGTGTTATTCCTAACAGCTAAACCCTGGAAACAGTCCAAATGTCCCTTAATGGAACAAGAAAACAAAATGTAGTCCACCCATACAACGGAATATTATGCAGTCATAAAAAGGAATGATGCACCAACACATGCTACAACATAGATGAACCTTGAAAACATTGTGTAAAGTGAAAGAAGTCAGTCACAAAAGCACCTGTTGTGTGAGTCCATTTATATGAAACATCCAGAATAGGCAAATCCATCAAGACAGAAAGTAGATTAGTGTTGCTGGGTGCTGGGGGTGAGCTGGAAAACAGGGAATGACTGAGTAAAGGGTATGGTGTCTTTTGGAGTAATGAACCGGTTTTGGAATTAGATGACTGCATAACTGTGAATATACTAGAAGCTACTGAATGGTAAACTTTAAGAGGTGAATTTATGGTGTGTGAGTTATATCTCAATAAAGCTGCTATAAAAACCCCCTACTCTCCACTTAGTAGTTTCCATGATCTTGGGCAAGGGAACTGAACCATTTAGCGCCTCAGTTTCCTCATCTGTAAAATGGGGCCAGTAAGTGTACTGACGTGACAGGGGCTGTGTGAGGATGAAACGAGTTAACACAGAACATGCTCAGAGCAGCTGTCTCCCCAGGTGCTGGCTCTTTCCCTCAGCCTGGGTCTGCCGTCCACGGGCCACACTGCCCTGTGCCTCTACACACTCAGCAGCCTCTCTTTTGAAAATTTTAGTGCAACACGCATAATATAAAATTTACCATGTTAACCATTTCTAGGTGTACGGTTCAGTAGTAAGCACATTCACTCTGTTGTGCAACCAGTCTCCAGAACTCTTTTCACCTTGCAAAACAGAAACTCTGTCCCCACTAAATGCTAACTTCCCATTCCCCTCCCCCAGTCCCTGGCGTCCGCCATTCGACTTTCTGTCTCTATGAATCTGACTACTCCAGGTGCCTCAGGTAAGCGGAGTCATATGGCATTTGTCCTTTTTGTGACTGGCTTATTTCACTTGGTATAACACCCTCAAGGTTCATCCACATTGTAGCACGTGCCAGAATTTCCTGCCTTTTTAAGGCTGAATAATATTCCATTTCACGGATGAACCACATTTTGCTTATCCACTCATCTGGTGACGGACACTTGAGTTGCTTCAACCTTTTGGCTATTGTGACTGCTGCAGCTATGAACATGGGTGTACAGACAAGACCCCAAGCTTTTAAGCATACATCTCAGAGGTCAGAGTGTGTCCAATATATTATATTTAAGGCAAGGATGAGTGTAAGGGTTCTAGAGGTGAGTTTCCCCTTAGACGTTTTAACTTAACACACTCACAACAAACCGAGTGGCTCAGGGTTTGGGTGAACTGTCAGCTGCCAGAGATCTCGGTGGGCTGTCTGCTCATGCCCAGGTGCAGCACCGGGCCTCAGACAACCCGAATCCAAGCGCTCCAGCTCTGGTGGGACTGGGCTGGTTCCTCCCCCAAGAGGTCTGTCAGAAAAAAAAGACTTGCCAGCCATGTGCAGGCTCAGGAGAGACCAATTCAGTCCTTTACGACAGCCTCTCTCGACCACAGGAGATGAGTCAGTGCCGTGGGGCACACATCCTGGGGCTTGGACATGCAGCTGGGGTGAGGACAGAGGGGACCAGCCCTCTCAACCTGCAACCGAGGCACAGGTGATCCAGGAAGCCACTCGCCCAGCCCCAGGGTGGCTTTCTGGAGGAGGTGGTACTTGAGCCGACTCCAAGAAGAGGCTGTGTTAGGCTTAAGGACTGTGAGCGCTGTGTGGCTGGACTAAAGCTAGGGCGATCCTACTTCCTGGTTTGCCCCATTGTTCTGGGTAATTCTCTTTAGTGTTCCTTGTTATTCTCAAAAGTGTCCCCATTTGGATGACAAATTACATAGTCACTCTATTAGTTATCTGTTGCATAACAAATTACCTGAAAACTCAGTGCTTGAAACAACACCACTCTTTTCTATCTCTCACAGGTCTCTGGGTTAGGAATTTGGGTGGGGTTCAACTGGGCACTTCTGGCTGAGGATCTCTTATGAGGTCACAGTCAAGGTGCTGGCTGGGGCTGCGATCACTGGAAGGCTTGCCGGGGTGGGAGGCCGCACTCACAGACTGGCCGTCGGTGGGAGGCCTCAGTTCCTTTCCACTGCTTACCTTTCCATAGGGCTGCTTGAGTGTCCTCACAACATGGTGGCTGGCTTCCCACAGAGCAGAGTGCATGCCAGGCAGAAGCCATCCTTTCGTGCCCTAGCCTCAGGAGCCTCGCAGCATGGCTTCTGCCACCTTCTACTCCTTAGAGAAAGTCACTAATCCAGAAGGTGTGGAGCTCTAGCTTTTGAAGGAAGGGCGTCAAAGAATCTGGGATATTTAAAAATGGGACATGTGTGGTATGGAGACTGGACAAACCCAGAGAGGACAGAAGAAGTCAGATCAAGGAGTATTCATGGTGCCAGGCAAGGAGAGTGACCCAGGGCAGGGGCCATCTGAGAAGGCCTTCAAGCAAGGCAGAGACGCGGTCAGGGATTCAGAGGGAACCATGACAGCCATCCCAGCACCAACCTGTGGTGGGGCCACAGGGCCTCCACGCAGCCCCTGTGGCACCAGCCATCCCCTCCCCTGGGCCTCTGGCCTCTCACTGTCTACCTTTGGTGGAAAACACACCTTTTCTTCTCACTGGACAGGAAGAAGCTCCTTTGGTGTCTCCCACTAGGCCCTACACACAGCAGGTGCCTGCTGCAGAGTTTCTGCATGAACACAACATAGCAATTTGCACCAACCCCCAGCTGTGGTCACACCAGCCAGTCATAGCCTGACTCCGCGGACACCATTCTCCTTCCAGCCTCCAGGCCTGTGCTGCTGTCCAGAGGGCTCTGGCTGTGCTCACCGTCTGCACTGCCCTGGAGGCAGATGGAGTGGTGGGGAAGCAGTGTGGATCTTCAGGGGGAGATGAGGAGGACTGGCCCCAGCAGAAGCGGTGGGCACGGCCGAGGAGGCACGCACCATGCGGAGCAGCTGGATGTGGGGCAGGCCAAGCACCCTGTGCCTCCCAGACCTGGTACTTGGGAGCTGGGGTTGGGCCAGCTCTCCCTCTGGGGCAGCAGCAGGCCATGGCCACCCCGGGAAGGTGTGGGAAATGGCTCTGGGGCCACCCTGTGCTCTCTCAACCAGCACCCCACCCCTGACCCATCTGTGCCCACCCCTCCTGCTCCCTGCTGGCCCATCTTCCTTCATCCACAGCACCTCCACCTCTTGAAATCCTACCATTCTACCCAGACTCAGCTCAAATGGTGCTGCCTCCTCTAGGAAGCCTTCCTTGCTTGCAGCTCTGGGATGCTATAGCATTTTGGCTGCCCCTTTCAGAGGCCCTCAGTGACCAGTGTCCTCGGCTAGGTTCTCAGAGGACAGTAACAGAATCTCCACTTTCTAGAATCAGAATGTGACTATGTGTGCGTAAGGAGTCTCCTAACCCTAGGCTTTTCAAACTCTGACCCCACAGACTGGTGCTGCCAGCTTAAGCAGGGCACTTTCTCTCTCAGCTCAGGCTTAGCAGAGCTTACAGTGGACCAGGAACTATTCGAAGTCCTTGTCATGGCTGGTCTCATTAAGTCCTCACAACTACCTAGGCAGTAGATATGATCATTATCCCTGTCTTAGAGTTAAGAAACTGATAGCACAGAGAGGTCAAGCAACCTGTCCAAGGCCACACCGCCAAGATAGAGCAGTGCTAGGATTCCCCCCAAGATGCTGGGTCCCAGGGCCCTGACTCCCCTGCTGGTCTATCTTTCCCCAAACTGCAATCAAATGGTGGCCTGAGCCCAAGGCACTCAGGAAAACAAAGGGCTTTGGATGGACTTTTTGCAATTTCGAACTTTTCTCCCATAAATGCGTCTTGTTCACTATGGCTTGTTGGCAAGATTTTCCTCAGGCAGCAACACGAATGACCAAGTGCAGGCCAAAACGCCCCCGTGACCTGCAGACAGCGACCCGGCCCAGGCGGGAAGTGTGGGCTTCCGTGGATATGTGCTCACGGCATCCTCACCCAGGTGATGGATTCGCCATCAAATGAGACAGACTTTCTCAGATGGAATTTACAGATAAGAGCATTTCACTAGCAAAAAGAGAGGGTACTGCAGCTTCCTGCCACCTGAATGCATTTCAGGACAAGGATTTTGCCCCCTTACCCCATTGCTATGCCCTCTCAGTGACACCTCTGCTAAGTGGCTCCTGGGGACAAGGCGTCCAAACTGGTGTGCTTTAGGCCTGGCTGAGTGGTCATCAGGACAGGTTCCACCACCAGACTTCCTGGGTTCAAATCCCAGCTGTGGCACTTCGGTGTGTCCTTGTGCACTCAAGTTCCTCAGTTTCCCCACCAGTAAAATGGGGACATTACAGCTCTGACTTGGAGTTGTCATCATTGCTTTCACTTTATACTTATTACAGTCACAGGTCACTTAATGACGGGGACACATTCTGAAAGATGCATCATTAGGTGATTTCATCGTTGTGCGAATATCACAGAGTGTACTTACACAAACCTAGATGGTATAGCCTGCTACACACCTAGGCTACGTGGTACGAATCTCATGGGACCACCGTCCTGTGTGCGGTCCGTCACTGATCAAACAGTCATTATGTGGCGTGTGACTGTAATTGTTCCCTGTTTTGTGTTACAGGGTCACAGAGAGGAAATCCGAGTCCCAGAAGAGCCACACTAGCCTCCCCGTCCTGAGGCCACAAGCCCCCAGGTGGCAGACCCCAGCTGCAGCAATGAGCCCTGACTGGTCCATGATGGTCTCATTCCCCGTGCCAGTGATTGGTGTAGGCATGCTCATGTGACCCAGTGCTGACCAATGAGATGAGGAAGTCTGTGCAGAAGGGGGCTGTGCTCCTGGAAAGGTTTTCTCAGAGACACCCTGGAGGCAACCACCCTTTTCCTCCACTGGACTTCCTCCCAACTGCCCATAATGCCCAGAGATGCCCCTGCCACTGCCCAGGGAGCCCCGCCACGATGCCACAGACAGCCAAATAAAAGGAGGACGGTAAGACCTCAGTCCCTGATGACATCATCATGCCTTTCAGCTAACCAACTGAAGAGCAGCCCAACTCACGACCTCTTATTATGCAAAGGTTAAACTTCTTACTGTTTACGCCACCTAAGTCATGGCTTTTTGTTATTTGCAGCCCAAAGCATCCTGCTGATAGTCCACGGTTAGTCACATTTCACCTTCTTGAGAGTAAGCCCATCACAGCAGGGTAAAGGTCTGAGCTCAGTTATGCACTGAGGGAAGACTTCCTGGAGGAGGTGAGGCTAAAATGGAATCTAAAAGAACAAGCAGGCAGACAAACGGAATAGGGCAAAGAGGAACATTCCAGGCAGACAGAACAGGGGCCTGAGGCTGGAGACATCAGAGGAGGGGTGTGCGTGTGCACATGCAATAATCTGTGGGGCTGGGAGCTGTGAGAGATGAGGCTGGAGAGAGAGGTGGGTGGGCTGCAGAGGGCCCTCAGCCAGGCTGCAGAAGCTCAGGTTTAGCACGAGGGCAGAGGGGACGCTCACCAGGGTCTCACCTTCCAGCTCGTGCCTAGAATAAGTGCACTCAGCAGCCTGCTGCCCGCTATTCCAGCCACACCCAGATGCTGCCCCGAGAGCCGAGGCAGGGGCCCTGGGCCACACTGCTCCAGGTGTGATTCTGTGCACCGAGCCATTTCCAGCCCCCAGGGCACTCATCAGAGGCTCTGGCTGAAATCTGGGTCACTCCAAGCACGGGTCGGACATTCATCAAACAGGCAGTTACTAAGTGCCTACAAAGCAGTATGCTAAGCACAGCGGAGAAAGGGCCTGGTTCAAATCCCATTTCTGTTTTTTCCCAGCTGTGTGACCTTGAGCAAGCCATTTTACTGCTACGAACCCAGTGTCTTCACCTCTCTGTAACAGATGGTGAAATAAATGGGAGCTTTATTATCTTGGGGGGGGAGGGTACGTGAATAAAAAGACGCACCAAAAGCTTCCCGAGAATAAGGTTTATAATCCAGGTGGGAGAATAAGACAAGCAAACACTACGGTGTTATGGACGAAAGTTGTGAAGGGATGAAGGGTTAAGGTGAGGATGCAGACAGTCTAGATGGGAGGTGGTGCGGCACAACCATCGCTGGCAGAAGAAAAGGCCCACAAAGGCAGGCAAAGGGGATACAGAAAACCCACAGGTTCCATTCTGTGCTCCTAAAGCCTCTAGAACAGCGCACAACCAAGAGAAGGACTGCATGTAACCGGTGAATATGGGCGTCCTTTGCAACCTGGCATAGCCAACCTCTGAGCTCAAGCTAGAAAGTTGCAGATTCAAATCCCTGCTGTATCACTTACTGCGTGACCTTGAGCAAGTCACTTAACATTTGAGCCTCAGATTCCTTCTTTGCAAAGCAGGTGTAAAACCTAATTCCAAGTTATACTGTGGAACATGAAGGATCTAGGACCAGGATCCCCTTTCCCACCTAGCTAATTCCTATTTTAAAGCCCTAAGATCTAGTGTCACCTCCTGCAGGAATCCTCCCAGGCTCCCTCAGGCAGTCCCTCAGACACCTCAGCTACCCCACTAGACCTCCCTTCCCCAACTCCACCCTGCTGTATTGTGATCGCCTCTTCCTTCTCTCCCACCAGGCTCTGGGCTTCGAAGAGGGAGGGGCAGGGTATCTCAGCATCTCTTGGACCCAGGTGCACCCCCGAGAGAGAATGGGTATCTACCAATGCCATATCCCTCCCCAAGCATCCACCCAGGTAGACACAAGAGGGAGGGAGGGACTAAGTCTGTCGAGGGTGGAGGGAGGGGGCTTCAGGAAAGTTTCAGGGTGCTATCACTAGATCTCAAGGGTTGAACAGGGATTTACTGGGGGGGAGGGGGTCCAGGCAGAGATGGGAGATGTACAAGTCCTGAGCACAGAGAAGGATAAAGTAAATTGTGGGCCACCAGAGTTTTTGCAAGGCAGCCCTGGTGGTCTAGTGGTTAAGATTCGGCGCTCTCACCACCACGACCCGGGTTTCTTTCCCAGTCAGGGAACCACACCACCCATCGTTGGTTGTCATACTGTGGCGGCCTCGTGTTGCTGTGACACTGAAAGCCATGCCACTGATATTTCAAATACCCGAAGGCTCCCCGACAGTGGACAGGTTTCAGCAGAGCTTCCGGACTAAGAAACACTAGGAAGAAGGAGGTGACTTCCGGAAAAATTGGCCATGAAAACTCAATAGCAGCAGAGCCTGGTCTGAAACAGCGCCGGCGGGTGAGAGGACGGCACAAAAAGACGGGGCAGGGTTCCACTCTGCTGTCCACAGGGTGCTAGGATTCAGAATTCACTCGACAGCACTAATAACAGAGTATTTGCCAGGGAGTAGCTAAAGACAAGGATTCGGGATCTAGATCCCAAAAGACCTCAAATGCCATGCCAAGGATCCTCCTGGTAAGGAGTGATTGAAAACCTGTCAACAGGCAGCACAGAGATCCACTAGTGTGGGCTAAACTTAGGTTGGGGGTGGGGTGGGGAAAGTGACAGGGCCATGGGCCACTACTTGGGGACAGGTACTGATGGAATAATCAAAAAGGACCAAAAGGTCTGCCCGGATGACTGATTACTGAAAATAGCTTAAATAATATATCCACTCCCAACCACCCCTGTTACTCACTAAAAAGCCATGTTCTACAACCATTCCCTGCCACACACACAGCAGCTCTGTGAAAATTCATGGGCCAAGTGGTGCTGTCTTCATTTTACAGGTGGACAAAGTGAAAGCCAGAGGAAGAAAAGGACCATGCCACGGTCACGCAGGCAGTGAGGGGGCTGGTCACAACCTGAAGCCAATGTCCTGGCCCAGAGTGTTGGGAGGCAGGCCTTGTGCCATTTGACAACTGTGCTCAGCACCTTCCACAGCCAGACCCTGGAGACATCGAGATGACCTTTGACCTCTGAGTCATCTTGAGACTGGAGTGGTCACCTGGGCCTCAGACCAGCTGCCTCCTGCACAGAGGGAGAAGTGAGACCCACTGACGGGTGGATTTTCCCTGGTCAGACAGGTCAGCAGGAGCTCACCCCCGGGACATGCCTATCTGTGAGCCCTCCAAACTGGACCCTGGGGTGGGGGCGGGAAGAGGCCCAGGCCCTCCACAAAGGAAAAGGGGCAGAGGCAGTCATCCTTTGCTGTCTTTTAAGAAGCCCCCAAAAGCCCCCTCCTCCCAGCACCCAGGCCCCGCACAGCCGCAGCCTGAGTCATCATCCTGGGTGAATGGTAGCGGAGAAATCAGCCAGGGGGCTGCCTGGGGCTGAGGGCCAAGGGTTGGAAAAACAAGGCCGTTTTCTCTTACCTCCAGCCTTGGAATCTTAAGGCAGGCTAGGGGGTGGGGGGCAGAGGGCAGGTAGATGTGGGATGGGCAAGGGTGGATGTCCACAGCCAGAGGGGGCTGTGGGGGGGGGGGGGGGGAGGGTTGAGAATCTGAGCTGTTGGCTTTTGTTTTCAAATGACCTGTTTAATAATTACCTTTTCAATTAAAGGAGCCAGGGCCCAGCAAGGTAGGAAGCCGAGGATCACCCGTACCCCATCGAGCAGCCAGACAAGAAAGTAAACAAGATGCCACTGGCAGATCTCGCTCCATCTCGCAAACAATGGCGGGACTGAGCTGCCGGCTCAGGCACACACATCAAAGTGAGATTTCCAGGCAAGAACTTTAACAGGCAGATAACAGACTCAGATTGAATTATTTGCCTGCATCCCCAGAGCTCAGTGCCCAAGGTGGGCAGCCTGAGGACCCATCATTTTAATGTTAACCTTGACCCATAGTCTACTCATTCATTTTGCAAAGAGAGAACCACCACCTCCCCAACCCCTAAAAACCACAACCAGCAACAACTTCATCCCTCCCAACAGGCACAATGGTGGACAAAAAAGGGATTTAAGTTACAGCACTAGCTAGCACTCACACTTCACTGGGCTCGGGCTCCTTAAAAAAACACCCTAATCCAAGCACTTACTGGGGCTCACAAAGTCAGATTCTTACCTGGCACTGGGAAAATCCAACTTGGTTTTTTTTTTTTTCAACCTCCCAAGGCCTTCAACTATTTTTCCCCCTGC